>NC_052153.1:104837541-105137541 GCF_902713615.1 Scyliorhinus canicula
AACCACACCCCCAACATCCCCCCCCATCCATCCCCCCCACATTCCATCCCCCCCCCATTCCATCCCCCCCCCATCCATCCCCCCCCATCCATCCCCCCCCATCCATCCCCCCCATCCCCCCCTCCCCCATCCCATCCCCCCATCCCCCCACCCCCCCCCCATCCATCCCCCCCCCAATCTACCAGCACTAAAGTAATTGATTGATCTCTCTCTCTAACAAACACCTCCCCCCCCCCCCCATCTACCGGCACTAAAGTAATTGATTGATCTCTCTCTCTTAACAAACACCTTCCCCCCCAATCTACCGGCACTCGAGGTAAGTGATTGATCTCTCTATTCCCAACACCCCCAACCCACTACCCCCCCCACCCTACCCCATCCCCCCCACCCTACCCCATCCCCCCACCCTACCCCATCCCCCCCACACTACCCATCCCCCCCCTACTCCCCACCCCTCTCTCCCCCCTACCTCCTCCCCATCCCCTATCCCCCCCACCGCCCCCCCACCGCTCCCCACCGCGCTCCAATGCCTCCTCTACCGTGCCCCCCACCGCTCCCCCACCGCTCCCCACCGCGCTCCAGTGCCTCCTCTACCGCGCCCCCCACCGCGCTCCAATGCCTCCAATGCCTCCTCTACCGTGCCCCCCGCCGCTCCCCACCGCGCTCCAATGCCTCCTCTACCGCGCCCCCCACCGCTCCCCCCACCGCGCGTGGGGTCGGAGAATCCCGCCCCTGATATCTTCTCCAGCAGGGCAGCACGGTAGCATTGTGGATAGCACAATCGCTTCACAGCTCCAGGGTCCCAGGTTCTATTCCAGCTTGGGTCACTGTCTGTGCGGAGTCTGCACATCCTCCCCGTGTGTGCGTGGGTTTCCTCCGGGTGCTCCGGTGTCCTCCCACAGTCCAAAGATGTGCAGGTTAGGTGGATTGGCCATGCAAAATTGCCCTTAGTGTCCCTTAGTGTTGGGTGGGGTTACTGGGTTATGGGGATAGGGTGGAGGTGTTAACCTTGGGTAGGGTGCTCTTTCCAGGAGCCGGTGCAGACTCGATGGGCTGAATGGCCTCCTTCTGCACTGTAAATTCTATGAATTCTATGATTGACATCTCATTATTATGTATACCTGGTGATTTTCCTGGCATTTTATCCGACGCTCCCCATGTATCAGATTGTCCTCCTGATTGGGAGTATAGGGGTGCCTTGCCATTGATTAGGTGGGGGCCGTTGTCAGAAATTTGAGGGGGGGGGGGGCCTTGCCAGCAATTGGAGGGGGGCTGCAATATTACTCTGAGATCGGGGAGCCCTTTTTAAAGGATGGCCTGATCTTGGAGGAGCAGAACCTGGCAGCAATTTAGGCCCTGGCCCCCTGAAGTCCAGCACCAAACCTGACCCTCTCGAAAAAAGTTTAAAAGTCCAATTGAATCCCACTTGGGCTGTGATCCCAGCGCCAGTGGGAAACACTCCGGTTTTGGTGCTGGTGATAGCACTTAGAGAGAGAGAATCGCGCCTAAGATCTCAATAAATGATTTGCTTTGGTAAGCAAGTGTCAGACATTCTGACAATATAACTGCTGCGATCAAGTGAACCTATTCATTGCTGACTGGTTTTGGTCATGCACTGAAACATTGAGCTTGAGATAGGGGTTTCCTCTAGCAGGCGGATACGTTACTTCAGTTTTCTTTACATTGATCATAAGGCCGAAGTTGTTGCATGCATCGGAAAACAAGTCCATGCTACATTGCATATTCAACTCTCAACCAACAGCTATATGCATGTCCTTTGAGACCTTGAATTTTTTCTGAAGTCATTTCGGATTAAGCAGCTTCATGCCCATGTGATATCCCATTCGATGCCAGGGTCACCATATAAGTCATAGAAAACTAGAACTCTCTCAATGAAAAGGTTGTGCATATTGGATCAATTAAATTTTTCACGCCTTGCATTGATAATTATTTTGGGGGGAAAGGATAACAAGAAAATGGAAGAAATGCAAGTAAGAGAATCGGAGTGCAGATCAGTCATTATCATGGTGATTGACCTGCTCCTATCCTTATGTTTCTTTGCAAAGCTTTGTTAGGACATAGATTATCCAATCAGAAGTGATGAAGGTAGAAGCGTATCAGCTTTTCAAAGGAGAATATTGACATATTGCAGAAATTTTTAAATTGACGCTCATAAGTACTCAGGAAAAGATAATACTGAAACAATTAATCTACAATAAGAAGGGTAAAAAAGAACAAAAATATCGCAATGAGAATTTTGATTTGTCACATTTCCGCATAACAAAATTGGTCCAGATATCTTTTTGACAGAGGAAATTTAAAAGTTCCAGAAGTGGCTCAGAGAGCTTTGAGAAAGCACAGTGGTTATAAATGATCTGCAATAAATGTAAATTGTACCCGATTCCAAATAATTAAGACATTGGTTCAGTGATGGCCAAATCAAAATATTGGGTGTGATTCATCCAAAACATTTCTCTGTCCAGTTTCGGGCGCAGCGCGGAGAAACACTTTGCTATTCAATGGCACTTTGCAGTTTTTTGGTCTTGGGGAGTTTTTAGAGTGATTTCCTGCTGGTGAGCTGAAGTTCGCCCACGGGAAAGCCTCCTCGCAGATCGGGGCGCCATTTTGGAAGGTTGCACCGATCTTCCCGCCTCCCCTTCCATCAGGCTCCCTCCATTTTTGATCCCTTCTGCCCCCCCCCCCCCCACCCCCTAGCCTTGGGGAGGCCAGTGGGAACCTCCCCTCATCCCCCTCTACCTGGTGACGCCCCCCAGGCAAGATCCCTGACAGTGCCAACCTGGTACCTGGGCAGGCTGAACTTGCCAACCTGGCAGTGCCACCCAGGCATCAGGACAGTGCCAGGGCAGCACTGAGAAGGTGAAGAGGTAGCACTGCCAGGGTGCCAGACTGGCAGTGCCAATGTGCCCAGGTGCCAGAGGGAGAGCTAGGGTGCCACCCTGCCCTGTCACCGAGCACCAGGGGTCTTCAATGACCTCGGAGACACCCGCCCCCAATGTGCCGTTACGCCAAGTCCACATTTGTGCAAACCAGTACTAAACGGTGTCCTGGTGAGGTTTTGCAGGCGTGACCATTGAGCTCTGGGCGCCAGAAGAATCTGATGAATGTGTATACAAATGAACTGTATGGCTCATTTAAATATGCTGATATGGGTCAAACCCAGTGAGGGCGAGATCTATATCGCGACGTCTCGCGAGATTCCATCGGATCTTGCGGGACGTTTCGGGCATTGCAAATCTCGTGAGAGACCTCATGACATTCAACAGCCTCTTCCTGACACCAAGTCCGGCATGACGAGGCCCACTGTCTTTTTTATGTAAGTATGTGGTTTTCAACACTGGAAAGTCAGGAAGGAATAAGTGATCAGGCATTTGACATTCCTTATCAAATCTCTGAGATGTATTTAAAGTCTCCAACATGCACTGAACTATTTTGATGTGTAGTGGCTATTGCACTCGACAGGATCCCACAAACAGCATGAGATGAATAACCAATTATTTGGTTTTTAGTAATATTGGTTGAGGAAGAATTACTAAACATGATTTTGTTTTGCCCTTTAAATAGCACCATGTACCATTAAATCAATTTGAACAGGCTGACAAGATCAAAGTTTAATATTTCAGCTAAAGATTGGCCCCACTGACAATACAACACTGCGGTAGCACATATTGTGGTAGTCACCACTGTTGTATTATATACTGTATACGAGGGTATTACGGTAAGGCCCCTGTACGACAGGTACGGGGTAGATTCCTGCCTGCTGGCTCCACCCAGTAAGCGGAGTATAAATGTGTTGGCTCTCCGAGCTGCAGCCTTTTCAGCAGCAGCTGCGGGAGGCTCCACATCTCTACGTAATAAAGCCTCGATTACTCTCTACTCTTGTCTCGTTGTAATTGATAGTGCGTCACATATTAGAGTGCCAATTTATATTATTGGGTTAGGTCTTGGAGTCAGTTAAGAAATTTAAACTCTAAAACCCTGTCATGGGTCTTGTCATGGGTCTTGAAGCTTTGATCCTTTCTCTTTTTCTTAGAAAAGGTTACGATATGAATTGAACTGCATAATGGTTGCTTATTTGGATCTTTCGAATAAATGTACATTTAACTTTTCATGAATTTACCAATGCTCCTGGTTCATTTTGGAATAAACTACTTTGCGTTTGGAATTCATAGGGCGCGATTCTCCTAAAAGGGAACAACGCCCCCTAGCGAGCACGTTTAGCTACGTGTTTCTCGGCGTTCGCAGTGCCAAGAAACACATGGCTATTCAACATGACTCACATTGTATAAGGGGCCTAAATGGAGAACACGCGGCCGAGGCTACACGTGGCCCTGTTTTGTACAGTGGGGAACTCCGCTCACCGGAACTTCCCATTGTAGCAAGAGTTCGGGACGCCATTTGCAACTGGTATCCCGATCTCCGAGGCCCCCGAAACGATACCTGACCTCCCCCCCCCCACCCCCCCCCCCCCCCCCCCCCCCCCCACCCCCCCCCAACACGAACACACTATGAGAGGGTCCCCATGCGCATTTAAAATTGGAGAGAGAGATCGTGGAGGGAGAGATCATGGAGGGAGAGATTGTGGGGGAAGAGATCTCCTGTGGGGGGAGAGAGAGAGAGATTGTGGAGCGAGAGAGATCATGGAGAGAGAGAGAGATCGTGGAGAGAGAGGAGAGACCATGGGGGAGAGAGGGGGGGGAGGGGAGAGAGGGAGGAGGGGAGAGAGGGGGGGGGGTGGGGGAGAGAGGGTGTGGAGAGGAGGGATGGAGAGGAGGGTGGAGGGTGTGTGGAGAGGAGGGGTGGAGAGGAGGAGAGAGGGGGAGGGGTTGGAGAGGAGAAGGAGAGGGGGAGGGAGAGGAGGGGGAGGGAGGATGGAGGGAAGGGGGAGGGGAGGATGGAGGGGAGGGGGAGGGGAGGCGGGAGAGAGGAAGGGGGAGAGGGGGAGGGAGGGGGAGAGGAGGGGGGAGAGACAGCGAAAGAGAGGAGTGGCCATGGAGAGTGTTATACCGTCAATTCACTGTGAGAACGAGTGAACATTAGGCTTTAATATCCATGAACCCACCTGCCAGAGTCGGCTGTACAAATGAGTGCCACCCACAGGTGGCCGGGCTATATATGGCCCCGGTGAGGGCAGAGCCAGAGGCGGAGCCCACCAGAGTTCCAGTACAGTACCTGGAAGTAGCCCATATCATCACTTCCAGCTCATAGGTTGATGCTCGGTCAATGACTCCAGAAGAAAGATTGGACGACAATTGAAGGCTTTATTGTACTAGATGTTTCCCCCAGCAGAGCAGGTACAGAATGCAGCTGCTGGGGAGCCACAGGCTCTTATACTCCGCCTTACTGGGCAGAACCAGCAGGCAGGCTTCACCAATGATATAGCAGACTCAGGTACCTCCCACACCAATGGTCTTACAGCATTGTCCAGGGTACCGTAATACCCCTAATACCGACTACCACATAGAACAAAGAACAAAGAAAATTACAGCACAGGAACAGGCCCTTCGGTCCTCCCAGCCTGCGCCGATCCAGATCCTTTATCTAAACCTGTCTCCTATTTTCCAAGGTCTACTTCCCTCTGTTCCCGCCCATTCATATACCTGTCTAGATGCTTCTTAAATTATGCTATCGTGCCCACCTCTACCACCTCCGCTGGTAAAGCGTTCCAGGCACCCACCACCCACTGCGTAAAAAACTTTCCACGCACATCTCCCTTAAACTTTCCCCCTCTCACCTTGAAATCGTGACCCCTTGTAACTGACACCCCCACTCTTGGGAAAAGCTTGTTGCTATCCACCCTGTCTATACCTCTCATAATTTTGTAGACCTCAATCAGGTCCCCCCTCAACCTCCGTCTTTCCAACGAAAACAATCCTAATCTACTCAACCTTTCTTCATAGCTAGCACCCTCCATACCAGGCAACATCCTGGTGAACCTCCTCTGCACCCTCTCCAAGGCATCCACATCCTTCTGGTAATGTGGCGACCAGAACTGCACGCAGTATTCCAAATGTGGCCGAACCAAAGTCCTATACAACTGTAACATGACCTGCCAACTCTTGTACTTAATACCCCGTCCGATGAAGGCAAGCATGCTGTATGCCTTCTTGACCACTCTATCAACCTGGGTTGCCACCTTCAGGGTACAATGGACCTGAACTCCCAGATCTCTCTGCACATCAATTTTCCCCAAGACCCTTCCATTGACCATATAGTCCGCTCTTGAATTTGATCTTCCAAAATGCATCACCTCGCATTTGCCTGGATTGAACTCCATCTGCCATTTCTCTGCCCAACTCTCCAATCTATCTACATTTTGTTGTATCCTCTGACAGTCCTCCTCACGATCTGCAACTCCACCAATCTTAGTATCATCTGCAAACTTGCTAATCAGACCACCTATACCTTCCTCCAGGTCATTTATGTAGATCACAAACAACAGTGGCCTGAGCACGGATCCCTGTGGAACACCACTAGTCACCCTTCTCCATTTTGAGACACTCCCTTCCACCACTACTCTCTGTCTCCTGTTGCCCAGCCAGTTCTTTATCCATCTAGCTAGTACACCCTGAACCCCATACGACTTCACTTTTTCCATCAACCTGCCATGGGAAACCTTATCAAATGCCTTACTAAAGTCCATGTATACGACATCTACAGCCCTTCCCTCATCAATTAACTTTGTCACTTCCTCAAAGAATTCTATTAGGTTTGTAAGACATGACTTTCCCTGCACAAAACCATGCTGCCTATCACTGATAAGTCTATTTTCTTCCAGATGTGAATAGATCCTATCCCTCAGTATCTTCTCCAACAGTTTGCCTACCACTGGCGTCAAGCTCACAGGTCTATAATTCCCTGGATTATCCCTGCTACCCTTCTTAAACAAAGGGACAACATTAGCAATTCTCCAGTCCTGCGGGACCTCACCCGTGCTCAAGGATGCTCCAAAGATATCTGTTAAGGCCCCAGCTATTTCGACCCTCGCTTCCCTCAGTAACCTGGGATAGATCCCATCCGGTCCTGGGGACTTGTCCACCTTAATGTCTTTTAGAATACCCAAAACTTCCCCCTTCCGTATGACAACTTGACCGAGAGTATTTAAACATCCATCCCTAGCCTCAACATCCGTCTTGTCCCTCTCCTTTGTGAATACCGATGCAAAGTACTCATTAAGAATCTCACCCATTTCCTCTGAGTCCACGCATAAATTCCCTCTTTTGTCTTTAAGTGGGCTAATCCTTTCTCCAGTTACCCTCTTGCTCCTCACATACGAATAAAATGCTTTGGGATTTTCCTTAACCCTGTTAGCCAAAGATATTTCATGACCCCTTTTAGCCCTCTTTATTGCGCGTTTGAGATTCGTCCTACTTTCCCGATATTCCTCCAAAGCTTCATCAGTTTTGAGTTGCCTTGATCCTATGTATGCTTCCTTTTTCATCTTAGCTAGTCTCACAATTTCACCCGTCATCCATGGTTCCCTAATCTTGCCATTTCTATCTTTCATTTTCACAGGAACATGTCTGTTCTGCACTCTAATCAACCTTTCCTTAAAAGACTTCCACATTTCAAATGTGGATTTACCCTTAAACAGCTGCTCCCAATCCACATTCCCTAGCTCCTGCCGAATTTTGTTATACTCTGCCTTTCCCCATAGGTCACATCATTATACAGACAGTACAGACAGCTCATGCATTAGGTGAAATGCATTCACCACATTCAGGGGCTGGTTTAGCACATTGGGCTAAATCGCTGGCTTTTAAAGCAGACCAAGGCAGGCCAGCAGCACGGTTCGATTCCCGTACCAGCCTCCCTGAACAGGCGCTGGAATGTGGCGACTAGGGGCTTTTCACAGTAACTTCATTGAAGTCTACTCGTGACAATAAGCGATTTTCGTTTCATTTCATTTCATTCACCCCCTGTTAAAAAAAATCAAGTCCAGCGGGGGTAATGTGGGGTCATTAGAGAGTCAGTCTGTCTGGAGGCCGGATCGTTCTTTTAGACCTCCTCAGCTCTGGCGATGCGATGGGCACGGTTGTTGCCGATGGTGACCCCAGGGGCGTTGTATCTGGAGCTTGAGCCTCAGTCCGGGTGTCGGGGGATGGTTGGGGGGGTGGGGTTAGGCATAGGGGTGGTGGGTGGTGGCAGTGTCGGTGCGGGACAGTACAGGAGACCCGGGGGGGGGGGGGGGGGGGTGTAAGGGGCGCAGGGGAACCAGCTGCCGCCAGATCTCTTAGGGACACCGTATCTTGCCGTCCGTCCTGGTGCGTAATGTAGGCGTACTGGGTGTTGCCGTGCAGTAGCTGGACCCTCTCGACCAGGGGGTTGGTCTTACGGCTCCTCATATGCCTCCAGAGAAGGACAGGTCCCGGAGTTGTCAGCCAAGATGGAAGTGAGACCCTGGAAATGGTCTTCCGTGTCAGGGTGAACAAAGCCCTCCAAGATCCCGTAGTTGAAAAGACAGGGGGTCTCATGCCCGTTGACCCGGAGGACCATCATTGAGTTTTTCAGGTGCTTCGGCTGCGACTGGTCGAGGGTGACTACGCCTAGCTGTTGGTAGACGGCGTGGTCGGCGGTGTCGGGGTCACAAAATGGCGGCCCCCATGAGTCGCACGTGTCGGTCGGTGCCGGAGCAGACAGCCAAGATGGCGGCCCCCACGAGTCGCACGAGGCTGATGACGCATCTGAAGGGGGTGTTCCGGGCAGGCACGCAGCCACGTTGTGGGGTCTGCGGGCCTGTGAGCCCATGGGTCGGGCCTGGTGAGTTTTCGATTTCTGGGCTTTTGGTCGGCCCAGATAGACTCTGGCGAAGTGTCCCTTTCTCTCCACAGTCACTGCACGTCATTGTGCGGACAGGGCAACGCTGCCGGAGGTATTGACCCTGGCCACAGAAGTAGCACTGCGGTTCCCCGGGCTGGAATGGCAGCTGCGCGGCATAGGCCCACGATGTAGTCGGGTCCGACGAGGGTCGCGATGATGGTGTCCACGACGGGTTCACCGGGTCTGCTGGGAACGCACTGAGGCTCTGGTAGGTCATCTCTAACGAGGTAGCTAGCTTTACCATGTCCCGCAGGTCAGTGGTCCCGTTTTCCAGCAAGCGCTGCCTGATGTAGTTCAATCGGACCCCAGCCACGTAGGTGTCCCGGATCTGTAGGTTCATGTGTTCCTCTGCCGTCATATCCCGGTAGCTGCAGTTCCTCGCGAGTAGGGTCAGTTTTTCCAGATACTCATCTAGTGATTCTCCAGCATGTTAACGGCGAGTAGTGAGGAGATGTCAGGCGTACACCTCATTTACAGGCTTCACAAAATGCGCCTTGAGGGTTGCGACCGCTGCCTCGTACGTGTCCGCTTTCTCGATCATCACGGAGATTCGATGGCCCACCCGAGTATGGTGAAAAATAAGAAAAATACGAATAATTGAAAAGGACAATGGAATGTTGGCCTCGATTTGAAGAGTGCAGGAATACAAGGAAAGGAAGCAACCTTACATTTGTACAAAATTCTGGTTAGTCCCTAATTTACATATCACATACCATTCTGGTACTACACTTGAGAAAATATGGAGTGGATGGAGAACATATTTATCAGAATCTGTGGTGAGGAGCTAAAGGGTTAACTTATGAAGATAGTTTTAGAAACTGGGCTTTAATTGCCTTGGACATAGAAAATTTAAGGAGTTATTGAATTGAAGCAATTAAAGTATTTATTAGGGTACATAGAGATAAACTAGGTCCTTTGGTGGGATGGGACAATTCAGAATAAGGGGACAAAAGCACTTCCTCTACAAAGAGTAGCTAAAATCTAGAATTCTGATCCAAAAAAGCTGCTGAAATTAGGTCAACTGGGGTTGAGAATTATTCGGTAGAGTTATTAAGGGTAGTGAAGCCAAAGTGAGTATATAGAGTTAAAATGTATGGCTTATTCCTGTTCCTATATGAGGAGACATTGGACCCAATTTGGTGCAAGGGACCTCCTCTCCATATTTACCTGTGTGGAGCCCCAAAAACGGTTGGGACTCACAGCAGTGGAAAATAAGTCCCATTGTCTCTATTACATTAGCTGTCTCCAAACCTATCTATATTTCACCTTGATATACTTTCCAAAATTAATATCAATTGCTTGTGTTTAGAATTTTAATTGGTAACCAACATAAATTTATTCTCCAGTTTACATTGAAATCTTCTTCAAAACTGTTGAGGAGTCTTAACATTGGATAGCCCCTGAAATCATATTAGGGGTTCAAGTTGACACTTACGCCATACCTATTCAAACTGACAAAGGTAACACACAAACTTGGTGCTACCTGCTCATTTCCATGATTGTTGCATCCAGCCCAGCACAGAACACACTCCTGAGTGGCACATGCTTCAGCCAATAGTCCAGGATTGCGTGAGACTAGCACCGCTTAAAGCTAACTGCACCACTTAGTCAGACAACACCTCTTAAAAGCGAGGTGTATTCTAGTTACAGCTAAAATTGCTTGCACAAGATTCCAGGACCTTAGAGAGGGAAATAAATAAGACAACAGGTGAGATTGAGCAGGTTTTTTTTCTGGAGTCATTGAGGCAGGAGGTGACCCAGAAGAGAGTGTCCTCAGGGGCTAGCGGAGTGCTCTGTGTGAGGTACAATCACTGGCCAAAATTCTCTGCTTGTTGTGATTCACTTTTCCCATCAGAAGCATCCCCATGCCTGCAGGATTCCCAGCTGCGTTGGACGGTAACAATGGAAAATGCCCATTGACAAGCGGTTGGAAGATAGAATCCCAATGCCAGCGAATGACATGCGCTGGGGAACCGGAGAATCCCACCCACTGACTCACTTTGATCTGCTTCAACGTTCTAACTTCGACAACTTCGGTTTGTTTTTCACTTCGATAAAGAATCTTTTTTTTAACCCGTTCCTCCTCGTCAGTTTAATTTATCCTGCTGTGTATTTTACTTGCAGGTCAAAAAAAAGGAATCACCAAAGCATATGAGTTGAACGCATGTAAACTGTCAGCCACTTAGAAAGAGATGGATTCAGGGGCCTCCTCTACAGTTGTAGATGAGAAAACATATCGTTATTAATATGGTGGGGTCCAACCCTGAAATTAAGAAGCAGGACGGTCAGGTTAGCCATTGATACTGGGGAAGCTTTAAGGATCCGGGGTACAACCACAACACCCATGGGCTATTAGCACCAATTAGCTCAACTGTCTCCAATAGTAATGGGAGGGCCAAGGGCTAAGGCTGATATTGGCTTCGCCAAATTAGATTAAATTGGCTAGAAATCTTCCAAATTAACAAAGGAGACTTTTGTGACATCTTAAAAGTTCACTAAGAGGTTTTCCAAGATAAATTAAGCAAGAAACAGGGCCTAAAAGCAAAGTTTTATGTGGATCCTCAGGCCACTCCTAGGCTTTACAGAGCTCAACCCATCTCCTACGCATTACATGAGAAGGTTGTGTCTGAACTCAGGAAGAATTGGGCGTTATCGAGCCAGTAGAATGGAGGTTTTTGGAGTGGGCAGCTCTCATTGTGCCAGTGGTTAAGTCCGATGGAACAATTAGGGTATGTGAGGACTACATATTAACCATGAATCAGGGGGCAAAATTGGACAGAAACCCAATCGCAAGAATTAAAGATTTATATACAAATTTAGCAGTAGGTTGAGCTTACACAAACTTGATAAGAGCTATCAATTCGAATTATGCAAGACTTCCAGAGAATTTGTTGTTATAAGTACCAAAAAAGGCCTATACCAGTATGCAGGCTACTCTTCGGAGTCACATTACCATGTGAAATTTTCCAATGCATGATGGAAAGTTTACTACAGGACCTACCCAAGGTAGTCGTCTATTTAGACGATGCACTGATAACAGGAGTGTCTGGCAAATCTTAAAGAAGTTTTAAAAAGATTTAAGGGACCGGAGTAAAGCTGAAAAGAAAAAAATGTACGTTCCAAGCTCATGAAGTGACATCCTTAGAATTTAGGGTAGATGCGAAAGGACTGGACCCTATGGAGGAGATAAAAGGAATCACTGGCCCCAAAAAATACATCAAAATTGAAACCCCTTTTAGGTATGGTGAAGAATTACAACAGATTTATTCCTAATCTTTCTACAATGTTAGCACCATTACACATACTACTTAAGATGCATCAGAGGTTGTATTGGAGACAGCATCTCCTTTAGCCAGGAGAAACTAGCTTTGCAGTCATCCAGTTTTGTGCTTTATATTGACCCCATGAAAGAGATTATTCTTACCAGCGACGTGTCTCCTTATGGAATTGGAGCAACCTCAGCACATAAGATGGAAGGTGGTGCAGAAAGACCTATCGCCAATGCCTTGAGGAGTCTGCTCGATGCTGAAGACGCTTACTTGCAAACCGAAAAAGAGGGACTAGCCATAATTTTTGGAGTGAAAAAGGTTCCATAAATGCGTCCATGAATGATATTTCATTGTAGTTACCTACCACAAACCCCTGCAGGCTTATTTAGGGAGGATAATGTCATTCCTCCCGATAGTTTCAGCTGGGTTCAATGCTGGGCTCTATTGTTGGCAGCCGACGAGTGTACATTTTGACATGGGCCGAGCACACACACTTCAAATGCAGCCACTTTAAACCACCTTCCCCTACCCGAGCATATACCACTTCCGGCAGTACCACAGGAAAACATTTTGCTTTAAATTTTCTTGCTACATTGTCATTGTCATCGCGACAGGTCAGGTTTTGGACCCATATATTATCTTGAGTAAAACACATGGTCCTCCATGGTTGGCATCGAGTAAGAAAAGACGGATAAGAAAAGATTGGTCAAGTTGTGAAGATGGCATATTATTATGGAGAGCAAGGGTGCTGGCTCCCATTCCCGCTAGACAGCTATTATTGCAAAAGCTACACTGCTTATCCTGGGATAACAAAGATAAAAATGCTCACATGAAGTTATGTGTACTAGCTCGGGATGGATATGGTCAAAGAGAATCTGCTCAAACAATGTGGCCAGTGTGAAAATGCAGAAAATATGCTGTCTGCAGCCTTAATGCACCCTTGGAAGTTGCCAGGTCAACCATGGGTGCGACCACAGATCAATTTTTCAGGCACGTTGATGGGCTTCATGTTTTTTCTCATCATAGATGCTCCTTCCAAGCGATTGGATATATGCAAAATGAAGCCTACTGTTTTTGTAAATTCACCACTCTGTCTTAGAATTCCCCCTATACCAAAAAGGGCCGATATTCCAAATGGTGAACAGGGATTCTCACTCCCTGACTCCGATGCAGGCTTCGGTGGGTGCTATTCAGGTCAAACTATATTTCCAAGTTATTCCCCGGTATAACCCATACCTTCACCGAAGAATTTTACCTACTTACCCCTTAATAGCATCGATGTCCTGGGTCCTGCGTTATTAAGGAAGTGAAGTAAGCTAATAACCACTTTTTCAGGTTAAGTTATTTTATTATTATACTTTTCTTTTAAGTTGCAAACACTTTCTTTACAGAAAGGAAAAACGATTAGTGATTCTGGATGCTGCTGGTTTGTTGTAGGGACCTTCAGACTCTCTCTCTCTTGTAGTTCTCCTCCCCTTCTTCCCTGTTGCTGTTTCTCTCTCTCTCCCTTTTAATTCTCCTCCTCATTCTTGCTGGCGTTGATCTTTGAGCCTTCCACCTCCTTGAGGGGAGCGGAGCTCCCCCGGGCCGTGCCCCGGCCGCCAGCTGTTGCTGCTTTGCGTTCTGCTGCTCTCTGCTCCTGCCTCGCGCGTGGGGGGAGGGGGAGGAGCGAGGAGAGCCCGCGCTTAGTGCTTTTTGGCGGGAGAGATCGGGTCCTCCGATAGGGGATGGGCTACGGGGCTTAAAGGGGCATGATGGGACACAACCAGGCCAATGGGTCCCCCTCTATTCAGTACATCACAGTGCTTCAACACAACACAAAGAAATCTATGCAAACTCTCTTTTTCTTTTTCCCTTTCTCCTGCTGCAGGTTGTAATAACAATTCTGACAGACTGAAATTGACTGCATTTTTGACAGAAGAGCTGGCCACAGTTTCTGCTCTTTTCAGCTGCCACCAACCTCTTGTGGGATCTTTCCCTGCACTCTCCCAGACCAGATATTGGCAGACTTCTATGTTTCAAATGACACATTCTGTATTTTCCAGAACACTACGACCTCGTCCGCAATGCTAGAAAAATTTCAACAAACATTCGCCACCCTTTTTGCCCCTTTTCTGTCAATATATATGGAACTACCTAAGGCCCTCGAGGATAGCCAGCATGCCTGGCCGGGACATTAAAATGCAAACAGCCTTTTGGGACAATTAGTATTAAAATGCAACAAACTTTTCTTGTAGATTAATGGCTGTCATTATACAAATAGTTATAGAAACCTCCGCAATAGACAGTTGCAGATGTCTTTGCTTCAGAGTGGAATTCCAAATAATGGGTGTGAGAAGAACCCCATTCTATTACAAGGATATGTAAATAGCTGAAACCTGAAGACCATTGCATGTCAATGGCCAGTTCATCAAAGACCATTTGGGAGGGCAATAAAAGGAACTATGGTCACATACCAGAAAACCGATTTCTAATAATAGACATATAATAAGACTCCCTTTTAAGGTAGAGAGTCAGAAACAGATCTTGACCAGCTGAGTAACAGGAGATCCACCAAAAGTCAGAGAATTCTGGCTGGCCTTTATCTACTTAGTTAAGGAACTGAATCTTTGGTTCGGTGGTTCAACTACACCTCAAATTCGGTGAAACCAGAGATTCTTGCTACTGCAACCAGTAAGGTATTGCAGACCCATCTTCACAAATCACCAACCTCTATTTTTTCAGTGGTGCAAAAATGGAATCAGAGGCTGCAACATTTCGAGACCTCAAAGGCAGCAAATGTGACAATGAATTTTTGGGGTTTCCTTAAAACCAAAATTGCATGCTGCCTCTTGCATGATCATCTTTTCATGTGTGTGTCTGTGTGTTGTGTGTGTGTATGTCGTGGTGGAGAGGTGTGTGAAGGGAGGGGTGCTGCTGTTGCATGTACATTTTGAGTGTGTTGCGTAATAAACATTTATTGTTTTGTTAAAACTTACAAGAAAATCTATCAATTGTTCTTGAGAGTTACAGTATTCGGGGTTAAAATTCACTTTTCTTTTAAAACACTTTGGTCAGTCAAGAGGTGGAAAAAGGGGAACCATCCTATCCTCTCTCTCCTGTCTGTAATAAAATGGCCCAGGTAATCTCCCCTCCCCCTGCCTCCCTGATATATCATTCTGCAGGGTAGTGTCCTAGGCCTAACCAATTTTAGCTTCTTCACCAACGATCTTCCTTCCATCATAAGGTCAGAAGTGGTTTGTTGGTGTTTGCACAATATTTAGCTCCACTTACAATTCCTCAGATAAAGAAGTACCTGTCTTGCATAACTTACTTCCTGTGTTAGGATAACCTTTCTGTTACCGAGAAGGCACAAGTCAGAAATGTGATGGAACATTCTTCACTTGGTCGGATGATTGCAGCTCCAATAACACTGAAAAAGCTTGAAATAATCCAGGAAATATTATCTGCTAGTTCGGCACCTCACCTATCTCCTGAAAACTTCACTAACTCCTTCTCCAACACAATATGACTGTCATGTGAACCGCCTCCATGATGCACTGCTGCAACTCAGCAAGGTTCTTTGACATAACAACACTTTGGGATCAAAGGTTAACTTCACCAAGTAACTGATGGTGAGATTGCAGCAGTTTAAGAAGCTCACTGCCTTCATCTTTTCATGGCAGCTAGTTATGGGCAATGGATCGTTGCCTTACTAGTGAAGCTCACAAAGGAAAAATTTAAAATTAAAGAAAATTAAATTATAAGAATCCAGCTTTAAGCTTCTGAAGGAAAAATCCAGCTGCCGCGCTAACTTGGGCCACTTACATGGATATTTGATGCATGTTTGCACTTTTTATTCACACATAAATGTTTCAGTCTAGCAGAGGCAGAGACATCAGGAGACTTTTTTTGGTAGGTTAAAGTTTTATATTATTACTGCTTAGTGCTTATACATAGTTTTAAAATTCAAATAAAGTGAAAGGAAGATATATATATTTAAAAGTTGGTTTGCCTTGAGGCTGTTAATTCCATTAAAAGGGTACTTTACTACGGGCAGCATGGTGGCACAGTAGTTAGCACTGCTGCCTCACGGTGCCGAGGGCCCGAGTTCGATCCCGGCCCCCGGTCACTGTCCGTGTTGAGTTTGCACATTCTCACCTTGTCTGCGTGGGTCTCGCTCCCACAACTCAAAATGATGTGCAGGCAGGCGAATTGGCCTTGCTAAATTGCCCCTTTCTGGGAACAAAAAATAATTGGGCACTCTAAATTTGCATAAAAAAAGAATACTTTACGGTATAAAGTGAGTTTGTAGTCACAGAAGGTGAAAGAATGATTGGTTTTAAACTTTGGTTTGTCACATAGAACATACAGAGCAGAAGGAGGCCATTCGGCCATCAAGTCTGCACTGACCCACTTAAACCCTCACTTCCACCCTATCACCCTTAACCCAATAATCCCTCCTAACCTTTTTGGACACAAAGAGGCAATTTAGCATGGCCAATCCACCTGTAACGTGGGGGCACACCTTCCTTCTGCGCCGGCCTCTGTAGTGCTCAGCCATGGTCGGCGTGGAGAAGAATCCCCCTGCGCATGCGCAGGAACACGCCGGCCAGTCTGCGAATGCGCAGAACCACACAGGCGGTTCTGCACGTGCGCCAATTCGCGCCGGCCCTTTGGTGCCGGTTGGCACAGCACCAACCCCTCCGCCGCTTGCCTAGCCCCCGGAAGTGCAGAGGACTGCGCAATTTCTGGTTGGCCCAACGCCGAAGTGGTTCATGCCATTCCTGGGGCCGGCGTCAGGCCATCCTGCCAATAGCGAGTATTTCAGGATTTCTCATATATTTGAGCTAAATCTAATCTGTTTAAATGGGATGTGGCAGGTAATGAAAGAATACAAAGGGCTAAATATTGTTCTACAATCGTTTCCATAGATTGTAACCCTGCCGCCTCTTCCTGTTGAGACAAGAGCACAAAAACCTCTTCATTTCCATGATATATTTTTGCAGCCCAGCATGACTCGTAGTATTGGCTGGCTGCACACACAACAGGTGGCCTAACAACATGCAAGCCCATGTCTGAGCTAGCCTCCACTTTTAAAAATAGTCTGCCTTTTAAAGACAAGCTGAATTGAATCACAGTAGGATGCTGCTGAAGGCTATTACCCTTATTCTTCACAATGGAATACTAGAATAAATAAATGGATCCCCCAAATTGCTGGAGGTTTTTGTCGAGGAGGTGGGCAGAAGAAGAGAGGCCGTGTTTCCGTGGCGTGCCAGGATGCAGTGCTCATTGTCTTTCTGCTGCCATGTCATTTTACTGGAGCCGTGAAGATGGAGACAGGCCCTCCCACCCAGAGATTATTGAACCACTTAAATGGCTAATTATGGGTCTCTTCCTGCTGCCACTGGCATTTCACCAGGGATGGGTGGGGCCGCTGTCATGTGAGGAGACCACCTGTTAAGTTCTAGTGTTAAGATCCCAGTGGCAGTGGCCATTCTTGTGGCAAAAACCTGAGCATACCCCACCCTTCCTGCAGCCTGCTGTGCCATGGCATGCAATCAAACAAATGGGAACAGAGTCTCCTGATGAGTGTGTTTAGTTGGGTGTTTCCCAGCGCTCGCAGTGCCGGGGAACACCATGCTATCTACCGGGACTCTGGTTACATTTGGGGCCTCAGCGGGGAACTACCTGACAACATCGCACTGTCCTGTTTCCTGCAGTGAGGCGCTCCGCTCCCAGACGCAGAGTCCCAGCGCCCCTCAAGGACCGCCTCAAGCAACAGCTCCAGGACCTCCAGGACCAAGGAGTCATTTCTGGGGTCACGGAACCCACAGACTGGGTAAGCTCCATGGTCTGCGTCAAGAAGCCATCAGGCGAGCTGCGGATCTGTATTGGTCCTAAAGATCTGAATCAGAATATCATGCGGGAGCACTACCCGATTCCGAAACGTGAGGAGCTCACGTCCAAGATGGCCCACGCCAAACTATTCTCAAAACTGGATGCCTCGAAGGGTTTCTGGCAGATCCAACTAGATGAGTCAAGCAGGAAGCTGTGAACGTTCAACACACCCTTTGGCAGGTTCTGCTACAACCGGATGCCATTTGGCATCATCTCTGCGTCCGAAGTTTTCCATCGGATCATGGAGCAGATGATGGAGGGGATCGATGGTGTCCGGGTATATGTCGACGACATTATTACCTAGTCAACCACCCCGCAGAAACACATTGCCCACCTTCAGCGTGTTTTCAGGCGCATCCACGAAAACGACCTCCGCCTCAATAGGCCCAAATGCTCCTTCGGCCAGTTTCAAGTTTCTGGGGGATAACATCTCCCACCAGGGGGTGCGTCTGGAAGAGGACAAGATTGCAGCAATCACGTCCATGAAGACGCCCGAGGACAAGAAAGCGGTCCTCCGGTTCCTGGGTATGGTGAATTTCCTCGGGAAGTTCATCCCGAATCTTGTCTCACACACCACGGCCTTCAGAGACCTGATTCGCAAAACCGCAGATTTCCGATTGCTCCTTGCTCACGAGCGTGAATGGCAGGAGCTGAAGGCCAAGCTTTCCACGGCTCCAGTGTTGGCCGTTTTTGACCCGACCAAAGAGACCAAAATCCCTACTGATGCCAGTTAGTCGGGGATTGGTGCCGTGCTCCTGCAATGAGACGAGGCCTCATCATGGGCCCCCGTTGCGTATGCATTGCGGGCGATGACTCCCACAGAGCAGCGCTATGCGCAAATTGAGAAAGCGTGTCTCGGCCTTCTCACTGGAGTCGTGAAGTTCCACGACTACGTCTATGGACGTCCGCAGTTCACGGTTGAAACCGACCACCGCCCCCTTGTAAATATTATCAAAAAGGACCTGAATGACATGACGCCTCGCCTCCAGCGTATCCTACTCAAGCTGCGCAGGTATTACTTTCAACTGATCTATACCCCTGGCAAGGACCTTGCCGTTGCCGATGCCCTCTCATGGTCGATCACAACTCTGTGTGATCATGACGGCTTCATTTGCCAAATAGATGCCCACGTTCAGTTTGCAGTCTCCCATTTGCCAGCTACGGATGCACGACTGATGCAAATTCACCGCAAGATAGCAGCTGATCCACTTCTGCAGCGGGTGATGTGCCTAATGTCAGACGGGTGGCTCAAGGGCCAATGCCCGCAATTTTACAACGTCCACGATGACCTGGCGGTTGTCGACGGGGTGCTCCTGAAATTGGATTGCATCGTCGTCCCACAAAGCATGCGCCAGCTAGTGTTGGAGCAACTCCATGAAGGCCATTTAGGAATCGAGAAGTGCCGCCGCAGGGCCAGAGAAGCCGTCCACTGGCCGGGCATCAATTTTTTTATTTTTAAAAAAATTTTAGATTACCCAATTATTTTTTCCAATTAAGGGGCAATTTAGTGTGGCCAATCCACCTACTCTGCACATCTTTGGGTTGTGGGGGCGAAACCCACGCAGACACGAGGAGAATGTGCAAACTCCACACGGACAGTGACCCAGAGCCGGGATCGAACCTGGGACCTCAGCGCCGTGAGGCAGTTGTGCTAACCACTAGGCAACCGTGCTGCCCTTGGCCGGGCATCAATGATGACATCGCCAATGTGGTGCTCAACTGCTCTACCTGCCAGCATTTTCAGCCCGCCCAACCACGGGAGACCCTGATGCCCCATGAGCTCGTCACATCGCCTTGGACCAAAGTGGGCATCGACTTGTTCCATGCATTGGGCAGGGACTACGTCATCATCATCGACTACTTCTCCAATTACCCGGAGGTCATCAGGCTGCACGATCTCACATCCTCGGCTGTGATCAGGGCTTGTAAGGAGACATTTGCCCGACATGGCATTCCGCTGACGGTCATGTCAGACAATGGCCGCTGTTTCGCGAGCCAGTAATGGGCTGGCTTCGCCCAACACTACAACTTCGAGCACGTTACGTTCAGTCCCCTATACCCCCAATCCAATGGGAAGGTGGAAAAGGGGGTCCACATCGTTGAGTGGCTCCTCAGCAAAGCCGACGACACCGGCTCAGATTTCCATCTTGCTCTGCTGGCCTATCGCTCCACCCCGCTCTCCACCGGTCTGTCGCCTGCTCAGCTGCTAATAAACCGCACCCTCAGAACGATGGTGCCATCAATTCTCGCTCCCAACCTCGATTATGTCCCCGTACTCCACCGCATGCACATGTCTCAACTGCAGCAGAAAACCTCCTGCGACTCACGGGCTGCTGACCTTCCCGACATCCATCCACGTGACAACGTTCGCATCCACCTCCCGCATGGTGGCTGGTCTGCGCCTGCTGTCGTTCTAAGGCAGGTGGCCCCCCCGCTCCTTCCTGGTCCGATTACCGGATGGATCCATTCGGCGCTGCAACAGGCGTGCTCTTCGCCTGGTTCCAGGGCCGTCACGGGATCCTCCAACCAGCTCTTCTACTGACCCCGCCGTGGACTGTGTGGCGCTTCCGGTGACTCTGCCTGCCCCTGACGGTGCTGCAGCCCTCCCAGCTCCTGAGGCGCCAGCCATTGCCCCACCCTTGAGGCGGTCAACCAGAGTTCGTCGCCCACCTCAGAGACTGAACTTATGAACTCTGTACACATGTGGACTCTCTGAAATGTTTTTTTTTCCGATATCCTTTATTGTTGCATTCGTTATCCAGTGATTTGTAAATAGATTTGTTGGTTGTTCCCGTTTATGGTCGTCATCTGCACCAGGCACCTTCCTCTGTAAATAGTCTTGTTCCCTGTATATAGCTTTGTACATATGTCTTCGCACCTCACACGTAGCTAGGTACATTCTCCACACACCCACACTATTTATTAGCACATGCTTGTGTCAACATTTTTTTTTATAAAAGGGGGTGTCATAACATACACCAGTATATCATGGTGCAGACACACACTGATGGACACACACAGGGACCAATCAACATGTACAAACACTGCAGCCAATCAACAGTTAGAATACACACACTATAAAGGCAGAGGGCACCACGGTTCCCGCTCATTCTGGGTGCCGCCTCTGAGTGTAACAGGAACTTATTCAGCCCAGCACAGACTTACAACACGTGCTGAGAGAATCAACTGGTTCGGACAAGGCTTAGGTCTCCAGTTTAAGTCAGCATCATTTGGACCCACAGTCATCGTGTGTTAGTTAGTTAGAAGTAGTTAATAAAATTGAGTTAAACCTTCATCAGTGTTGGAAGTGTCTGTTCATCTCTCAAGTCTACACTAGCTAACACTTCAGCAGGGCCTGCCCCATCTATGCCTGCACCCCTGGAACCAATCCCCAGTGTGCGAAAAATGCCAGCCTGGCACCCTGGCAATGCCCCTGCCAGCTGGCAGTACCACCTAGGCACCTTGGCAGCATCAGGGTGCCCCCCCTGCCCAGAAGGCAAGCACCGAGGGGCCTCTGATCCCCTGGGAGACCCCCATGAGTGTCGTTCTATCTGCTCCCCATTTGTGGAGACCAGCACTGAATGGCACTCACCCAAGATCTTCCTGGTAAGGGGTTTGGATCCCATGCCTGGGGGGGGGGATTCACATTGCGACTTCTCAAGAGATCGTGTTGGATCTCAGGAGGCGTGGCGAGCCGGGTAGATCCCAGAAGAGGGATCTCCCGGCATCTACTGGCCACACTGCGCTGCCTTTCGAGCGCAACATGGCTGGTAGATCACACCCATGATGTGCATTTAATTTTAAGACGACAGGGCAGCATGGTGGCCTAGTGGTTAGCACAACCGCCTCACGGCGCTGAGGTCCCAGGTTCGATCCCGGCTCTGGGTCACTGTCTGTGTGGAGTTTGCACATTCTCCCCGTGTCTGTGTGGGTTTTGCCCCCACAACCCAAAAATGTGCAGAGTAGGTGGATTGGCCACGCTAAATTGCCCCTTAATTGGAAAAAATAATTGGCTAATCTAAATTTAAAAAAAAAACTATAATTTTAAGACGACAAATTTTAAACCACTGTAATCATTACCTTCTTCGATAAGATTTGATGTATTAATCCCTTCACCTGTAGGCAGTCTGCTGGTACCAGTGGTCAGGGTTATGCTTGTGCCTTACAGTCTCCCAATGAACGTTATCTGTATATTAACTTATCTTCAAATAAAGAACCCATATTTCTCCCCCTTGTTAGTGTGGTGCTGCCGAGCGATATCCGGGCAAATCTGTATATATTTGTTCACATTAAACACCTTTACACAATGTTACAACTTGCCTTGGTGCTCTGTCAGACGGGTGTGCGGGGTGGGCTGATCCGGGCTGGCTGCAGAGGGGGTGGGGGGGGGGCGGGAATGGGCGGACGTTGGGGGTGGGCTTTGCTCAGAGGCAGAAGCTCAGCCAGTGCTCACTGCTCCTGTGTACCCCCACCATCCGCCCACCCAACGTCCCCACCTCCGCCACTCCTGGGATCCGATGGGACGGTGTGATGGAATGGCCAGCTCGCATGCAGGGATCACCCAAGTGGACAGTGGAAAGTGCTACTGTGGGCAGGAGTCAGACGTTGTCAAGCGATGCGGAGCACCAGAGCTCATCGCAGAGTGGGTTGTCATCATCCTCCATCTCATGGACCATACTCGCTGTTACTGCTAATCCAGGGTCCACACCCTGTAGTGCGGCAGGTATGTATCATAGGCAGCAGGGGGGTGGCAGGGGGGAGGGGGGGGGGCTGTGGTTGCAGGCAGAGGGTGACCAGGGGGGATAATTGAGCTCATGATAGCATCTGCCCCGATTGAAGCATTCCAAAAGGACATCTTGGGCAAACACAAAAGTTAAATTTTGGAAGTGCTACTACAACACTGACAAAAGTACAAAGCCATACTAATGAGTGGACAGCTTCTACCCCATTGACATGGTAGCCAATGCAGGAAGGCCTAGTAAGTGTGACCTCATACATGTACCAAATAAATACCCAGCTTTCAATGCTGTTTGCATGCAATGTGGCAACTGGGGTCATTGGAAATGCTAATGCAGAAACATAGGCCAGTACATGTGGTTCCACTTCAGGACAAGCCACAAACAAAGGTCAGACAGATACAGCATGGTAACTAACTAAAAGATTGTAAAAAAACATCATCAAAACAAGATCCACAAGATGTCTAGCCAGAATTTCAACGCTCAAGTTGAGCATACATTCAGAATGGCGAAAATCAGAGAATGTATCGGCACAGTGGCACGTTGCTTCACAGTCCTGCAGTGAACGTTATCTGAATATATTATTATCTTCAAATAAAGAAGCTACATGTTGTTTCACTAGTCCTAGTTGATGATCGGTACGTTTACACCGAAGAGAAGTAAAATGCAATGCCTGCCTGACTGGCACTAGTGCTCCCAGGTCTCACTTCTCTGGTTGGCCATGTGGCCTGCTTCTGTGAGGTTCTTTCTTCCTGGCAGGGCCTGCCACTCCGAGTGCTGTTTCTGAGATTGCAGAGCTGTTGGCTGGTTTATTGACAGGCAGACCTTGGGGATCTGCTGCTGGGAGGATTCCTCCAGGGTGTTGGTCTGGACCTGATGCTTGAGTGGGAGAGCCTGTGGATCAACTGGAAAATTGCAGTCTGACCATGACAATAGGCCTTAAAGGCAATTAAGTATTCTCAATTGGTTACCCGCCACTTGTAAAATGGCAGCCATTTGTCTGCCAATCCTGCCTCTGGTCAAATGGCCTTCGGACAAGATGGTGCCAGTAAACACCAACCAGTGGTGTAAATTCTGTGCACCCCACATCTGTAACCACCCCCTTCAGAGGGCTAAAACCCTTCACAATGTGTGCATCCCCCAATGTTACAAAAATAATCTCTCTGCTGTCCACTATCAGCCAGTGCAAATTTAATCTCACCCCAATTTACTTTGACTCCTCTCCCAGGCTGTAACTTTTGGTGCACTGAATTCCTATCCTTCCTTCTGGTTTTCAGAGTAAACTACAGCTCCTGTTAAAGCTGACAGAATGCTTACTTGTCAGGAATTGAAATTGAATGAAAACTCTTCTCATAAATTGAGTCACCTGAGAACTTGGAGGAAGTATTGATTGTGATATAGAAGTTGCTGTCATACAGACAGATTAAGAATTCTTAGCCTCTGGGCACCAAGATCATTTCAAGCCTTCTACACTTCACACATTGAATGTTAAAGGATAATTCTATCCAGCCTCAAGGCAAGAGCCTCTGAGACCCCACCTCAAATGTTCTCCATATCCAGAGTTTAATCTGAATATCTGCTTTCCCAGTAGAGCCTGTTACAAACCAGCACACTTATGTTAATATGGTTCATTTAAAGGAAAATAAAACATGGTGCTCTACGAAACATCAAGGACATTAGAAGGAGTATGAGGCTAATGCTGAGGCTTTATTGGGGGGTTTCTTTAAAACTTATAGCGCGGGATTCTCCATCCGCTGACGGCCAAATTGGAAAAAGTGATTGGGTGGAGAATTAGGCGTGAGGCCTGTGGTGAACATATTATGGTAACCATTCACCACTGTACTACATTGTACCACGCTGTTGCCCATGTGGGTGCCACCTATGGACCATTGTACTGAACCACACTGATTGTATCATGCTGGTGCCCTTGTAGGCTCCGCCCCCTTGAGGGGAGGTATAAAGAGCAGCTGCCCTGTAGGCGGCTCTCATTTGCAGAGCAGTCGCAGGCAGGCACTGTTCTAGTTGATTAAAGCCACTGTTCACTTCAACTCCCTGTCTCATGTGAATCAATGGTCGCATCAAGGCCAGAATTGTGGCCAGCGGCAGGCGTGCGCCAGAATGCCATGCTCCGGTGTCTCAACAGCGGCGTTACTACTTTCTACTCCACACATACAGTAAACGCCATTCGCATACCATTCGGACCTGACTTGGTATTCTCCGGGGCTTCCTCGATGCTCCGAGTCCACTGGGAGAAATTACTGTCGGCGATTTTGACTTGTGGTTTCAAAAATCAGGAAACAGGCGCCTTGGCTGCTGAGGGAGAGAGAGACAGTACAGAAAGTGTCCAACATCGCCATAGTGTGCTGACAGTTGTGCCGCTGGCCTGGGGGGCTTCTGCCATGGCCGGGGGGAGAAGTGGGGGGTAGCCAGGAGGTGGACCGTGCAGTCGGGGTGGACGGGCATGGAAAATCATTGCATCCGGCTGCATATGCTGTTGATTGCCCACTGTGAACTTCATGCCATGGGTCATATAGGTGTCCCCCCAGGTCAACTCCCCAGTGCCCTCTGGCTCCACCATCCCATCAATGGGATGGACGTGCTACAGCGCAACCAGTGCCATCTTGTTTGCTGGGATGAATGCGTGAGGGGAGTGGAGTGCTTATATGCAGCTGCAACTTCCCAGCGTCTCGAGTGGCAACCCTAACCCCAGGAAACCCGACAGTTTTTCATTGGAATTGATCGTGTTTCATGTTGTGCGGATGCTAGCACATTAACGATTGATGAACTGGTTCAGGACCGGCACCACTTTGCTGATGTAAAAGTCCACTGATTCTGTCCCAGAGTCAACACTGGCTGGATTCTCCAATTTTGAGGCTATGTTTGGAGCATGTGGCTAGTATTACGACCAAAAGGCCGACGCACCCCCGCACCGATGCTCTGCCCGGTGAGGGCTAGCAGCTAGGCTACGTAAAACCCCCGGCTTTCCCTGCAGATACGGACGGAGAATGGCCGGGTCAGTGGCTGTGCATGCGCACGGCGGCGACCGACAGCGGTCGCACTGCATACCATGGTGCTGGCTGCGTAAGGACCCGGCCTGCCAGATTGTGCCCCCCTGTAACCCCCCTCGCCACCCTCGGACCACCCCCGCCAGTCCCCCCTGCCCCCACCGCCGACCCCACCGGCCAGCGGAATGGCTCCCCCATACTGTGATAGCGCTGGACACAGTCCACAGCCGCCACGCAAGGTTGATGAAAACTCAGACCATAAGTGATCCACGCCGTCGGTAAGTCGGCCCATCAGGGGCGGAGCATCAGGAGCATCCTGAGGTCGTCCCAACGGCATGCGGCGCACTCACCGTTGATGCTGTTTTGGAGGGGGCGGAGCATCCGAAAACAGACGCCACCCCGATTTACGCATCAAAAGCAATTCTCCAGCCAATCGGCAAATGTGATTTCCCTGTCGGCAATTGGAAAATCCCGCCCTGTGTCTCTGAAACAGAGAATCCTGCCCATAATTTTGGGTAATTTGAGCTACTGATCAAAATGAGAGACAGAAGAATTAAGGATAAAAATGCATTATTTTTATTCTTTCCGCCCAGCGTTAAAAAGTCCCAAGTTAAGTGCAGTAAGAGTTAGATGCAAAGGATTTTGTCTTACAGAGTTAATTTTAGTCATAGAAAATGAATGCTACAGTGGCATAAACACACAATAAGTTTCAGTCAGGACTACCATGATGCCAGTCCTGATCCGGGCCGGCATTTAAAGAACCCGGTAACGAGCCCCAGCTAGGCAGTCCTCCGTCCACGAACGGGGAAGCATGTTTTCCGTGAATCCCACATGCTATTCCCGTGGGCCTTATGAGAGTCCCATTTATCCTTAAATGGTTCAAAGAAATCTGAAGTTTCCAATATGAACATCAGAACAGGAGTAGGCCATACCATAATGTAGATTCTGCCTACTAAGTGGCATAATGGACATGACTTTCACTGAAAGGCAACTACAAGAGAATTACAGGGCACAGCACCAGCCCTTGTACATGGTCTTCTTTGACCTCACAAATGCCTTGTCACTCGCAACCATGAGGGATTATGGAGCAGTCTTTTCCATTTTAACTGCCCCCAATGTTTGTGACCATTCTCCACATGTTCCACAATGGCATGCAAGCTGTGACCTTGACCAACGGATCTGCCACAGACCTAATTCATGTTTGGACTTTGGCCAAGTAAGGCTATGTCATCCCACCGAAGTTCTTCTCGATCTTACTTGCTGCAGTCCTCCATCCTACCCTCAGCAAGCTCCCACTGGAGTGGAACTAAATCACCTGCACGTCAGATCCAAGGTCATCCCATCCCCTGTCATTTAACTATAGTTTGCAGACTTGCATCTGCACACACTCAGAGGTGGAGTTCCAAGCCATCGTCAACATCTTCACCAGGCAATAAAAGACCATGGACATTACACCAACCATCCGGAAGACAAAGATCCTCTACAACACCCCCCCCCCCCCCCTCCCCCCCCGCCTACCAACCTGGACCACTTTCCATACTATGGGAGCTTACTGTCAACAAGAACAGACATCAATGCCAAGGTTCAAAACTGCCTTAAATGTGCTAACACAGCCTTCAGTCATCTGAGGAAGTGAGTATTTGAATGCCAGGGCCTTTGACCCAGCATTAAGCTCATAGTTTACAGAACAGTAGTGATACCTGTCCTCCTCTATGACTCGGAGATGTGGACTATGTACACTGCCCTGGAGAAGTGCCACCAGCAGCACCTATGCAAGATCCTGCATATCCATTAATAGAATAATCCCACCAACATTAGTGTTCTTGCTCAGGCCAACATGCCCAGCATCGAAGCATTAACCATGCTGAATTTGCTCTACTGGGCAGACGACAGCATCCACATGCCTGATACAAGATTCTCAAAACAAGTACCGTGTTGACATGGCAAGCCAGCCCCAGGAGAGCAAAGGAGGTGCTTCTAGTACACCCGCAAGGGCTCCTTAAAAAAATGCAACATCCCCACTACACACTGGAATCCCTGGCACAAGACCGCCCAAAGTGGAGGAAAAGTATCTGGGAAGGAGCTGACACATCAGGTTTTATCGCCAAGAGCAAGCTGAAGCCAAATATTTACAGCGCAAGGAGCGCATAGCAAGCAGGGCACCCGACACACACACTCATCCAACAATCACCTACCCACCTGTGACAGAGACTGTAGATCATGTTTGGACTCCTCAGTCAACTGAGAACTCAGTTTTTAGCATGGAGGCTCACGTAATCCTCGAGTCTAAGAGACTGCCGAGGAAGAGGAAGAAGCTGGCAAGATTGAAATGCTCAATTACATTGGGTGAGACTTTTTGTGGGACATTTTATGGGGAGGCCCCAGACCTGACCCTCAACGTCTGATTCAGAGGCTCTGAGAACCCAATTCTACCATGTTTTATTGGCAGATTGAGTGCTGGTCAGGATTTCCATGATTTAGGGCAGCACGGTGGCACAGTGGTGAGCATTGCTGCCTCACGGCTCCGAGGTCCCAGGTTCGATCCTGGCTCTGGATCACTGCCCGTCTGGAGTTTGCACATTCTCCCCGTGTTTGTGTGGGTTTCGCCCCCCACAACCCAAAGATGTGAAGGGTAGGTGGATTGGCCACGCTAAATTGCCCCTTAATTGGAAAAAAATGAATTGGGTACTCAAAAATGTATTTTAAAAAAGGGATTACCATGCTTTCATGTTCAAAAGGCAATGAGATTCCAATTGTAGCATGAGAACTGAATTTACACGATACAGTCTACCTGTCACTGGTGAAAAATTTAAAAATCCCCATTATTAAATCGGCAGCCAGTGTGAACATAATAGGAATGAAGTATCCTTCCAATGGGCGGCACGGTAACACAATGGTTAGCACTGTTGCTTCACAGCACCAGGGACCTGGGTTCGATTCCCGGCTTGGGTCACTGTCTGTATGGAGTCTGCACATTCTCTCCGTGTCTGCGTGGGTTTTCTCTGGGCGCTCAGGGTTTTCCCCACAAGTCCCGAAAGATGTGCTGTTAGGTGAATTAGTCATTCTGAATTCTCCCTCAGTGTATTCGAATAGGCGCCGGAGTGTGGCGACTGGGGGATTTTCACACTAACTTCATTGCAGTGTCAATGTAAGCCTACTTGTGACACTAATAAAAGATGATGATGGGTGGCCAGAACTAAAATTGCCCATGGCCTTATTGCTAAACACGATCATATTCTCTAAAGTTCAGACATCACAAAGTATGAACAGCCAAGACAATACACAGCACAACGATTAATGTACCGACATAGAAATTCCGGGCATCGTTGATTTTAATCGACTGAAGCTGATACTTTCTGAACAATTGAAGCCTCTCTTTAAATGTCAGTGCTCTTGGCCGAATCTTCAGAAAAGAGTCCAAATGGTTGAACACAGTAGATTATACCTTTTCTCAAGGAATTCTACTGATCTTCTGATGATGTAAGAGCCGAGACCAAGAGAAGCCAACTGAATATCTCTTCTTGAAATTAAAGACTGAGAATCAATTTATTTAATAACTTGTAGAAAGCAGTAGTGCCATTTATCAGTAAACCTAAGGTGGCTCAGGAAATGTCCAGATGTGATTTCAGGGACAAAAACAGAAAATACTGAACAATGTCAGCAGGTCTGACAGCATCTGTGGATAGAAAAGGGAGCTAACGTTTCGAGTCTGGATGATGCTTTGTCAAGGTTAGAGAGAACTGGAAATGGGGTCAGCTTATACTGTTGTGCGGGGGGGGTTGTGGAGCAGTGGGGCTGGATAGGGGGCCAGCAAAAATCAAAATACATTGATAGATATACAAATGGGTTGAGGTGGAGCAGACAGTTCACAGTCTGAAGTTGCTGAATACAATGTTAAGGCAGGAAGACTGTAACATGCCTAATCGGAAGATGAGGTGCTGTTCCTCCAGTTTGCGCTGGGCTTCACTGGAACTTTGCAGCAGGCCGAGGATGGGCAAGTGGACGAGCGAGCAGGACGGAGTTGAAATGTCAGGCCACAGGAATGTCTGGGTCCTGCTTGAGGGCGGAGCGGAGATGTTCTACCAAATGGTCACCCATTCTGTGTTTCATCTCCCCAATGTAAAGTAGTGATCAATGCAATAGATCAATTGCATTGGTCTATTCAATGCAATAGACCAAATCAAAGGAGGTTCATGTGAAGCGCTGCCTCACTCAAAAAGAGTGTTTAGGGCCTGAGATGGTGAGCAGGGAGGAGGTAAAGGAGCAGGTGTTCCACCTTCTGCGATTGCATTGGAAGGTGCCGTGGGAAGAGGGTAAGTTGTTGGGGTGATGAAGGAGTGGATCAGGCTATCCCGGAGTAAATGGTCCATGCAAAATGCTGTCAGGGGAAGTGAGGGGAATATATGTTTGGTGGTGGAATCATGCTGGAGTTGGTAGAACTGGCGGAAGATGATTCTTTGAATGCATAAGCTGTGGGGTGAAAAGTAAGGACAAAGGGGACCCTATCCTGGTTCTGGGAGGGAGGAGAGGGGGTGAGGGCAGAGGTGCGGGAGATGGATCAGATACAGTTGAAAGCCCTGTTAACTGCAGTGGGTGGGAGCCACGAATAAGGAAGAATGAAGATATGACAACAGCACCTTTTTCGAAAGTGGCCTCATCAGAACAGATGCGACTGAGGCAAAGGAACCGGGAGAATGGCATGTGGTCCTTACAGAATGTTGGGTGTGAAGAGCTGTTGTCGAGGTAGCTGTGGAAGTCGGTGGGTTTGTAATGGATATTGGTGGACGGTCTGAGACAGTATGTATATTGTAAGAATACTGAAGGGTTAACAATTTACTGTAATTGCATCCAACCACAAGATGGTGATCAACTGCATACATGTGGATCACATGATACTCTTGATTGAGAGAGAAGGGGCAGGATTCTCAGACCCCCCTGCCAGGTCGGAGAATCGCCAAGGGTCGGCGTGAATCCCGCCCCCGTCGGTCGCTGAATTTTCCGGCCCCCAAAAATCCCCCCGACGTGAATCGCACCACCCGCCTTGGAGAATGACGAAGACCGGCGCGGCGCAATGGGCCCTGGGGCCGCCGGCTTCTCCGGCCCGCGATGGGCCGAGCGGCCGCCTGTTTTAGGCTCATCCCGTCGGTGTAAATGAAGGTAGGTACTTACCAGCGGGACCCGACTCCACGGGTGCCCTCTGTGGTCCTTGGTGGGGGGTGCGGGGGGATCTGGTCCCGGGGGATGCCCCCACGGTGGCCTGGCCCGCGATTGGAGCCGACCATTCCACGGGCGGGCCTGTGCCATGGAGGCACTCTAGTCCTCCGCGTGGGCTGCTGTGGACCTCCGCGATGACCAATGCAGAGATGAACCCCCCTGTGCATGCGCTGGGATGATGCCAGCACACGCTGGCGCTCCTGTGCATGTGCCAAGTCGCGCCGGCCAGCAGAGGCCCTTCGGCGCCGGTTGGCGTGGCGCCAAGCCCCTTCTGCGGCGGCCAGTGCGGCACAAACCATTCCGCCGCTGGCCTAGCCCCTGAAGGTGTGGAGGATTCCACACCTTTGGGGCGAACCGACGCCGGAGTGGTTCACGCCACTCATTCGCGCCAGAGTTGCCCACCCCGCCGGTTCATGGAGAATCCCGCCCAAGGTTTTTGGGCGAGGTAGAGAATAGCCATGTTATCAGGAGCTCTGTAATTAGAATCATAGTTTTAGTATGTCTGTAATCTTTTATATTTTAGCAAGCAAGTCGAATCGATTTAGTTGTAGTGTTAATAAATTAGCTTTGTTCAAAACTTAGCTTGATGTTCTTTGTGAGACACTACACTTTGAAGCCATCCCCATTCAGAAAGCAGAGAACATCACACAGTCTATCCCCAGAAATTGAAATAGAAAAGTTAAGGAAGGGAAGTGTTGGACATGGACCATGTGAAGGTGATAGCGGGGTGGAAGTTGGAAGTGAAATTAATCATGTTTTCAGGTCCAGATGAGAACATGAAGTGACACCGAAACAGTTGTCGATGTACTGATAAGAGTTGTGGGATGGGGCCAGAATAGTACTGGAAAAAGGAATGTTCCACATAGCTCATAACAGAGACAAAATTGAGACCCATTTCCAGTTCTCTCCAGCTTTGACAAAGAGTCACCCAGACTCGAAACGTTAGCTCCCTCTCTCTCCACAGATGCTGTCAGACCTGCTGAGATTGTCCAGTATTTTCTGTTTTTGTTTCAGATTCCAGCATCCACAGTAATTTGTTTTTATCCTTGTGCTTCATGCGATTTGTCTACCGTCAACCTTTTCATGTCTCCAAATATGTCTCACAAATAATATGGCATTCATGCCATTGCCTTTGTGTGGCCCATTATATTCCCATTTGATTCATTTTGGAAAATTGTCCTTTAAGTCCAAAGTAAAATTGTCAAATAGTGTATTCTGTCATCCACAAAAGAATGACTGATACTATGCGAGAAGAAAAAAGATAGAACGCAGACATGGATATCTCTAGCAGACAATATTCAGTCAATATTCATTTCAAAAACCAATACAAGTCCCTAAAATCAATCAATAGGGCTATCAAGTAAATTGGACCATGTATTCATAATGGTAGTCCAGTATTGTACACTACTTGAACATGAACAGATTGGAAGCATTTTCTTTAAGGATGAACTCTGCTGTTTCATAGATGGGAACCTGTGGATCTGATTGATAGACACAGTGGGAAGTAGCAGCGAATACCTCTGTTTATTGTTGCTGCAGGGATGTTGTAACAATGGTAAGACAATGTTCCTCGTGAGCACATCAGCAATGAATTGCGAAATGATAAAATGATATTGAACACTGCTGATGGAAAGGCAGCGCATGAATCTGAAAGCATGCCATCAGCACAGAAAGTAAGGGCAGAATCCTCAATTTCTTTGTCGAAGTGGGCGGTACCGCCCCCAAATCATTCCCCCCACCCTCCACCACCCAGGGCCTTCTCCCTCCCGAGCTTGCGGACTATCTGCCACATTGCCCGAACCCTTCCCCCTACCAAACAAACTAACTAGACTCATTGTGCCTTGCCAAAACTGACCCAATGAGTGCAGTCCCTTCCCCCCCACTCCACTGCCATTCACTAGCTTACTCCCTATTACTAGTGAGGTAGCCCCCACCCAGGGACTCGCCTGAAAAGACAATAGAATGCAAGAACATAATCCCCCTGGCCCGTCCTCTCTACCCAAGTGCCCAAACCCCAGCATCTTACTATGCTCCTCCACGTACCATATCAATCACCCCTTTAACATCCCCCAACAGCCCTGGTCTCCTTCCATCACCCTAGGAAAATCCCCCCGACATCCAAAAGAGCAGAGACTTAACACACCGTCTTCAACAAACCCTTTCCGTCTTTCACAGAAGTAAGTTCCCATTGGCCCTCCTCAGACTAGTCCCAGTCCCAGCATGCTTCAGCATTTGAAAGTCTTTCAAGTCCATCATGACTCTCAGTCTTGCCGCATATACCACACTAAAATCACATTCTTTTTTGTCTCACACAGCCTTCATCTTATTGAAGGGTGCACATCTCTTTGCCAGTTCTGTCCCATTGTCTTGGTAGGTCCGCATGGTCTTCCCGTGCCAATCAATATCGCGGTTCTTCTTGGCCCATTTCAGGGTCCGTTTCTTCCTCTGAAAGCTATGGAAGCGAATAATCACCGCCCTTGGTGGTTCATTCGGCTGTGGGTTCTGCCAGAGTGCCTGATGAGCCCTATCCATTTCTGGAAGGGCGAACACTTCACCACTACCCCTTTTTTGCCTTCAGGCCCTTGTTGCTCTCTGCCATGAGCAAATCTCTGCTACCAGCGAGGTGAGCCGCCTCTGATACCGCAACAAAGCTTTCTCGATGCCCTCGCTTTGCTCCTTCCCATCATTTGAAATCTTTTGCAGTTGCTCTCAGATCAGGCCCAATGCCTCCTCAATGGTGCTTTGAAAGACTCCTTCAACTCTTTTCCTTGCCGATCAAACTATCTATCTATCTGTTTCTCAAACTTCTCTAGCTTCTGTGCTATCACCACAGCTAGCGAGTCTACTGTGATTCTTATGGCCACCTCCGTCATCTTCTCTGCCCCAGATTTCCTCACCGGGCTACCAGTCAGTGGTTTCTTTCCAGTGGGCTTTTCAATGACACTTTCAGCCTAGCCCCACCGATTAACCATAACCCAGTTCGGGTTGAGACACAAAAAACCCTTGAAAAATAGGCAAAGAGAATCAAAAACAAGGACCCTGTTGGGAGCCACTTTTCATGCAACTTGCTCTTATATGACATCACCGGAAGTCAATCCGTGCCTTTCCTTTTTTTAATACATTTTTTATTCTCCTCCTTTTTCACATTTTCTCCCAAATTTACACCCACCGACAATAAAAAATAATCAGTAACAAATATGTTAATTCCCATATCAATAACAACGATCCCATCCTCCCACCAAACCCCAAACATTAGCCCGCATGTTCACACAAACAAATGACAAAAAGGAATTAGGGACCACCCATAATCGCCATTAACACACACAGCCCCCCTCCCCCCAACCCTCCCACCCACCCGCCCCAACGAATGTTCGATGTTATCCAGTTCTTGAAAGTGCATAATGAATAATGCCCATGAATTGTAGAATCCCTCCATCCTTCCCCTCAGTTCAAAGTTAACCTTCTCAACAGTCAAGAATTCCAACAGGTCCCCCCTGCCACGCCAGGGCACAGGGTGGAGAGGTTGCTCTCCAATCTATCAGGATCTGCCTTCGGGTGTTCAATGAGGCGAACATCTGCCTCCGCACCCATTTCCAGCCCTGGCTGGTCCGACACCACGAATATGGCCTCCCGGGGGCCTGGGTCCAGTTTCACGTGCACCACTTTAGAAATTACCCTAAAAACCTCCTTCCAGTAATCCTCTAGTTTATGACAGGATCAAAACATATGAAAGTGTTTAGTGCCCCCCCCCCCCCCCCCTCCCCCCACAACGTTCACAGACATCTCCTACTCCTTCAGAGAATCAGCTCATCCTCGCCCTCGTGAGGTGTGCTCTGCATATCACCTTCAGATATATCAGCCCCAACCTCACGCATGAGGTGGAGGCGTTCACTCTCTGGAGCACCTCACACCAGAACCCCTCCTCCATATCCTCTCCCAACTCTTCCTGCCACTTTGCTTTGATCCCTTCCAGTGGTGCCTTCTCCTCTTCCAAAATAGCCTCGTAAACCTTCTCAGTCCCCCTGTCGTCAGCACGTCCTCCAGCAATGTGGAGGCCGGCTCCACCGGGAAGCTCTGTATCTCCTTCCTGGCAAAATCTCGAACCTACATGTAACTTTCCTCCATTCTGACCCACTGGAAATCAACCTCTCTGACCCAGCACCACACCTTCTCCACATTCGCCGCCCAGTAGTAATACATCAGGTTCAGAAGACCCAAATCCCCTGCCTGCCTTCCCCTCTGTAGCAGCACCTTTCTAAATCTAGCAACCTTCCCTCCCCATATGAACAAAGTGATCCTTCCCTCAATCTCTCTGAAAAAAGCGTTTTGCAGGAAAATCGGCTGGCATTGCAAAATATAAGGATATCGCGGCAACACGTTCATTTTTACCGCCTGTAGCCGACCCGCCAGTGACAGAGGGAGACCATCCCACCTTGCCAGATCAGCTTTCAGCTTTCACTCTCCCCACCAAACTAGAGCTGTTGTACCTGCAGAGCCCTCCCCAACTCCCGGGCAACCTGCACCCCCAGGTAACTAACGTGAGTCCCTGCCCTACAGAATGGCAGCCCCCCCACACCTGCCCCCACCCCCGGCCGAGACAAATCCGTGCCTTTCTAAGTGACAGTTGATCATGTCTCTCAGAATTGTTTCCAATAACTTGCCCACCACTGAAGTTAGACTGACTGACCTAAAGCTTTCAGGTCTATCCCTCACACCCTTTTTAAATAAGCAAACTATATTTGTGGACCTCCAATGCTCTAGTTCCTCACCTTTTAACTTTTAAAATAACATCATTCTTGTTTGTTTGGAAACTTAAAAGACAATTTAAAGTCACACAAACAGCAAATTAGGTGTATATTTGGATTTTAATATCATCAGTTAAGAGGTGAATGTTGGCCACTATGATTCCCTGACAGCCTGATAACTTTTTAAGAAAAGAGGATCCCCACAAAGCCAATGGAAAGAAAGGTGATGGAGAAGATTTCCCTGTGTGAAACTTTTACTGTGAGAATGAACTAAAATCAACATAACTCTAATGTTGACAGGTGAATGATGCTTCAAAGAAAAAAAGGGCTGGATTCTCTGGTTTCTCAACAGGTCGCCGGTGGCAGGATTCTATCTTCCCACCGCTAGTCAATGGAATTTCCCATTTAAACCATCCCACACTGCTGGAAAACCATGGTGAGAGTGCACAAGGATCGCAGAATTCCAGCCAAAATGTTGCCTTAAATAGTCAATACAACAAAGGTATGCCTCATGTAGTATAAGGACTCGCACTATCTTCTGAACAAATGTGACATCATGGGCAATCTCACAATCTTTCCAACTAGACCTTCATTTTGTGGGATCTTCCTTTCACTTATCATCAAATTATTTTGGCTCGAAGAGGCACATTCATGAGCAACCTTATTTTATTCTAAGTGCTCTGACTTGGCTACCTCCGACAAACATAGTCATGAATGCTCTCTCACTCAGGGCTCAATAGTCCTGATGGTGAAGAATCCCGAGAGAATCACTTCTCTGAAGCAAGGATACAGCCTCAGATTGAAGGGACATTCCTTTAAAACTGAGATGAGGAGGAATTTCTTCAGCCAGAGGGTGGTAAATCTCTGGAACTCATTGCCACAGAATACAGTGGAGGCCAAGTCGCTGAGTGTCTTTAAGTCAGGGATACATAGCTTCTTGTTTAATAAGAGGTTACAGGGTAAAGGCAGGCGAATGGACGTGAGAAACTTATCAGCCATGATCGAATGGCAGAGCAAACTCAATGGGCCTAGTGGCCTAATTTTGCTCATTAAATGACGCAGCGCCGCTCCTAGCCCCCCGGGGGGTGGGAGAATAGGGGGCTGAGAGCGGCCTCCGACACCAGAGTGAAACACTCCAGTTTTCACTCCGGCATCGGGACTCAGGGCGCGATTCTCCGCACTCACGCCGGTTCGGAGAATAGCCGGCCGCGCAAATTTTCACGGCAAGCTGGTCCGACGCCCTCCCGCTATTTTCCGAACCCCGCACAAACTACACGTCGGCATTCCCGGCAAAGGCCTTGAACGTGCCCCCGACACGAACAGAATCGCTACTTATTGGCCCCCCGCTATTCTCCGGCCCGGATGGGCCGAAGTCCCGACGTCATCACGCACTGTTTTCATGCCGGCCAACACACCTGCTTTTCAAGTTCGTCAACCAGTCGTGCTGGCTGACGAGAGTTTCGATTAGGTGAGCGCACCGCTCAGCGCACTGCTGGAGTCTGGCCACAATGGGGAAGGCATCCCCGAGAACGGGAGGGGGGTCCAGAGTGGGGGGGAGTGGGGGAGACTGAGGGGGGGAGTGTGGGAGACGGAGGGGGGAGAGTGGGAGATGGAGGGGGAGTGTGGGAGATGGAGGGGGGAGTGGGGGAGATGGAGGTGGGAGTGGGGGAGATGGAGGTGGGAGTGGGGGAGATGGAGGGGGGGAGTGTGGGAGATGGAGGGGGAGTGGGGGAGATGGAGGGGGGAGTGAGGGAGACTGAAGGGGGGAGAGTGGGAGACAGAGGGGGGAGTGGGGGAGACTGAGGGGGGAGTGTGGGAGATGGAAGGGGGAGTGGGAGAGATGTAGGGGGGAGTGGGGGAGATGGGGGGGGAGTGTGGGAAATGGAGGGGAGAGTGGGGGAGACTGAGGGGGGGAGTGTGGGAGACTGAAGGGGGAGTGTGGGAGATGGAGGGGGGAGTGGGGGAGATGGAGGGTGGAGTGGGGGAGAAGGAGGGGGGAGTGTGGGAGATGGAGGGGGGAGTGGGGGAGATGGAGGGGGGAGTGGGGGAGACTGAGGGGGGGAGTGTGGGAGACAGAGGGGGGAGTGGGGGAGACTGAGGGGGGAGTGTGGGAGATGGAGGGGGGAGTGGGAGAGATGGAGGGGGGAGTGGGGGAGACAGGGGGGGAGTGGGGGAGATGGGGGGGAGTGTGGGAGACTGAGGGGGGAGTGTGGGAGATGGAGGGGGAGTGGGGGAGATGGAGGGGGGAGTGGGGGAGACGGAGGGGGGAGTGGGGGAAATGGAGGGGGGGAGGGGGGAGACTGAGGGGGGGGAGTGTGGGAGACTGAGGGGGGAGTGTAGGAGATGGAGGGGGGAGTGGGGGTGATGGAGGGGGAGTGGGGGAGACTGAGGGGGGAGTGGCGGAGACTGAGGGTGTGTGTGTGGGAGACTGAGGGGGGAGTGTGGGAGATGGAGGGGGGAGTGGGGGAGATGGAGGGGGGAGTGGGGAGACTGAGGGGGGGAGTGGGGGAGACTGAGGGGGGGAGTGGGAGTGGGGGGGGTAGGGAGAGAGTGAGCGAGTGGCCCGTCCAACCCCGGTTACAAAATATCTGACACCATGCCATGGCGTGCCGGTCACGAATACACGGCCGCTGATTGCCCTGTGGCTTACGGACACAGTCCACTGACGCACCGGTGAAGAGGACGTCGTTAACTGCCCGTTGGATGCAGAAAGTGATCAGGGGTTAGGCTGCCCGCGTGTCAGCAGCACGACCAGGCCACCGGGACACACAGGTATCCCGTGGCAGGCGGCTGCCGAGGTGTCGACTAACCTCCGTCTAACATGTCCCATTTCTCTGCCCCCCACCACCCTTCTGTAGGTTAGCACAATGTCTGCGAACAGAACGGCTATGTTCTGCGCAGTGGTTGGGGGGCTGCACTTATACAGCAGCATCCACAGCCACAACCCGCAGTGGATGCAGGGCCATCTGCAGCAGCAGAGGGAAGGGCCGAGGAGTTGCCAGTCGTCGAGCAGCATGGGGGGGGGGGGGGGGGGGGGGGGGGGGGGGAGGAGGAGGAGGAGGAGGAGGAGAGTGAGGGTGCAGCCACGGCACCAGAGGCGACGACCAAGGCCGAGGGTGTACCGTACCCGGATCTCTTTCCTAACAATGACGGACATCACCTGCAGGAGGAGACTCCGGCTGAGTAGGGGGACAGTGATACATATCTGTCACCTCGCGGCGCACCTCGCCCCACGTGGAACGGGGGGAGGACACACGATGCCGGTTGCCATCAAGGTGACGGTCGCTCTTAACTTCTATGCAACCGGCTCCTTCCAGTCTCTGAGCGGGGACCTCTCCGGGATCTCCCAGTCATCGGTCCACAGGTGTATCTGGGATGTGACCGACGCCTTCTATGCCATCGCGGACCGCTACATCACCTTTCCCGAGGACCGAGCAACTCAAGACTCACGAGCTCGTGGATTTGCCAGGGTGGCCGGGATACCGATGGTGCAGGGGGCAATCGATTGTGTTCACGTCCCCATGCGCCCGCCTGCAGGGGACAGGGAAGTGTTCACAAACAGCAGGGGGACATACTCCATGAATATCCAGGTGGTATGCGACCCCCACATGAGGATCATGAACGTCTGTGCAAGGTTCCCAGGGAGTGTGCATGACTCCTACATACTGGCGCAGTCGTACATCCCTGCGATGTTTGAGGGGCGTCCCCCCCGGCTGAGGGGCTGGTTGCTAGGCGACAGGGGTTATCCGCTGAGGTCTTGGCTGATGACGCCTATACGGAGGCCTCAGACCAATGCGGAAACACGATACAACGAGGCCCATGCAGCAACCAGGGGTGTGGTGGAGCGCTGCCTTGGCCTCCTGAAGATGAGATTCAGGTGCCTGGACCGCTCCGGAGGGGCCCTGCAGTATCAGCCCGACAGGGTCGCTCGCATTGTTGTGGTCTGCTGTGCGCTGCACAACATCGCGATGCAGAGGGGAGATGACCTGCTGCAGGAGGCGGAGTGAGAAGCCAGTGGCAGTGGTGCCAGCACAGAGGAGGAGGAGGAGGAGGAGGAGGAGGAGAGGGAGGAGGAGGAGGAGGCTGGCGGAGTGGCGGGCGCAGCACGCAGACACGACCCAGGTGCTGGTGATGTCCAGGAGGCGGCACGACGGACCCGGCGAGAACGGCAGGCACGCAACGCCTTGGTGGCAGCATGGTTCACGCGTCGCATGCGACGTCCCCGCTGAACACCAAACCACCACATGCATCGCTAGTCGTGCAGAGGGTCAACACACAACTGCCACCACCACAGCGCCCCCCCCCCCACTCCCTCTCAGTGTACACTGCTCCACTTCGACATCACCCTTACCACTGAGTCCAGACGGTATGGCACAACATCGAGGGCTGTGTCAGCGGGTGTGATCAGTGCCATGTGGAATGATGACAGCCCGCTCTGCGAAGAGCTGTGAGCTCAGAATCGTTAGAGAGAGTCTGACCCATGGCAATAGCTGAACCATCCACCTTGGTGGCCGCTGAGATCGTCACGGACACTCTATCACGTGCCCGCGTGGGCTAGCTGTGGGGGGGGGGGGCAGGGACTGCACACCCGGCACCGAAGTTTCACCGCTCGTCAACCCCAGCGACACTCGGTCACCATCACGATTCCTGTGGCTGTGGAACAATCACACGGTATTACAAGTAAGGTGGAACAGTGCGTTTAATGTGAACAAATATTTACAGGTGCCCTAGCCCCTACAACTAAACTGTCCCCTTCACCTGTGCCAACTTACTCAGTGTCTCTCTTTGTTGCCTTACGGGCCCTACCACTACGTCTAAGTGATTCCCCAGATGATACAGCAGGAGTGGAAGAGGACTGCTGCGAATCGCCCCCTTCGACTAGTTTATCCTTCGGCAAGCGTTTCCTGGGGCGACCCGGCCTTGATGGGCCAGGCTGCTCTGCGGGCGTCTCGGGTGACGTTGTGCCACCCTGCTCTGCCTGCTGCCCACCCGATGCACCAGGGATGGGACGGGGGGAGGCCGAGAATTCCGGGACGTCACGTGATGGAGTTGATGGGACGGGCCCCGAAACCTCCTCCTCCCTCGGGGAGCCCGGTGGCCCCCGGACCTCACTTTGGGACAGAGGTGCGAGCGGGGAGGTGCCACGTCGCGCCACCGACACCTGGTGCTGCCAGTCCTGGAGGCCTGCAATGGTATCCACCAGGATCCGAAGGTTTGCAGAGACGGAGTCCAGGGAGTTAGACATTCCCGCCAGGGACTGTGCGATCTTAACCTGTGAGTGCACGACGCCATCCAGCACATGTGTCAGGCGGTTGATGCTCTCCGCCACTGACTGCTGGGACTGTACCATCGACTGCTGCGACTGGGCCATGACCTGCTGAGACTCGGCCAAGGCCCGCAGCGCACCGGCAATGTCGTTTTGGCTCTGGCGCATTGCTGCCTGTGGGAGGGCAACCCTGTCCAGGACCGAGGATGACGCATGCACATTAAGCCCAACGCCTTGCATAACCTGACCCATGGCCGAAACCGTTTCACCCATTGCGTCCACCACGGATGCCACCCGTGCGGTGTCGGCCTGGGTTGCTTCCATGAGCGGCACCACTCCCTGCTCGTGGACGCGGTTCGTCTCCTCTAACAGCATCTGCAGAGTCTGGAAGACAGCCCTCATCCCGTCATTGTGTCCCTGGGTTTCTTGATGCATCGGTTGTGCGGGTGGGTTGAGAAAGTCCAGGAACTCGGAGAACGTCTGGGAGCCAGCTGCATGCTGGGCCTGGCCTGGCCTCTGCCAGTCCGGGCCCTCGGCTGCTCCGACCTCCACCTGCTGTACCTGCTCAGCTGTGATGTGCGACCCAGACTGTGACCCAGGAGCCTCATCACTAAATAGGCCAACCGGGGTGAGTGACTCTGGGATGGTGGATGGTGTGGGAGAAAGCTGTGCCACAAGCTCGAGGTCGTCTTGGGTGGACGCCTCCTCGATGTCATCGGCCCGCTGAGAGGCCGCAGGGCATTCGCAGGCCATTTCTTTATCTAGCGGTGTCGCCGCCCTCTGGGAGTCCTGCTCCACAGATTTGGTTGGGGAGGATGGGGCTCCCCGCTGATCAGGCACCCTCTGTCATGCGGCCCCGGGTGAGGTGGGGGCAGATGCCTGTGCCCGTCTGGAGCCAGACGGCCCTGGTCATTCGGCATCACGTCCTAGGGAAGGGAACGAAACGGGTTATTTAGATACGCTCGGCCGGGAGCTGGACGGTCCCAGTGTGTGAAGAGACAGAGGATGGGGGAGGTGTCACAGTGGGCAAGGTGTGTGAAGGGACAGAGGATGGGGGAGGTGTCCAGTGGGCAGGGTGTGTGAAGGGACAGAGGATGGGGGAGGGGGGGTGTTTGTCATGCAGGGTTGTCTCACTTGTTGCAGCTCCGCCAACCTCGCATTGCGCAATCTCCCGAGTGGCAGATCCGCCAACAAGGTCCAGGGCCCTCTGCTCAAACGTGGTGAGGGGCCGCAGGATGGTCGAACCCCCTCCCGTCTTGTTCCGCTCACGGGTGTTGTGAGCAGTCTTGTCCTGTTGGGGGAGGGGGCATAGGTAGATCATTACAATACGGCAGGTATCAGCAGGCCGTTCAGATACTGGCACAGTTTGGGGGTCAAGTTGTAATAAGACCATTGCATCTCTCCACGGGGGCCAGGGCGTTGGGTCTGTGACAACTTTGTGAACCACCCTCATCTCACTCTGCCCCAATCCCCCTCCACCCCCCGTGCCGGGGGGGGGGGGGGGGCGATTAAGTAAAGGGGGGGGAGGGATGGTTGTGACCCGGGGGCACCCTCTTGGCACTTACCCTGGCAGCCCTGGTGAGGTCGTGCATCTTCTTCCGACATTGGTCAGCTGAGCGAGGGGTCTGCCCCACAGCACTGACGGCAGCAGCAACCTCACGCCAGGCCTGGCGCACCTCGCTGGCAGGGTGGCGATGCCCTCTACGCAGGCAGATGATGCCCCTCCTCTGCTCGATGGATTCGAGCAGCATCTCAACATCAGCCTCCACGAATCGCGGGGCTGCTCTCCTCAGCTCCGCCATCCTGGCATAGTTTCTGTGCTCGCCCGCGCCTTTTTACGGTGTCGGGCGGTGTCACGTGGGCGTGCTCGTAGCGTCGCCGCGTTTCTGCGCCATCGCGCACATGATTGATGCTGCTCCGTTACTAGCCCATTTCCCGGACGTGAATACCTTGGGAAATGGGCCGTGTCGGACCGTTGCAAAACTCGGCTGTTTTCACGGCCAACTTCGCGATTTTCCGCGGGTGCGGAGAATCGCGCCCTTAGTCTCCCGATGGGAGAATTGTGCCCGTAGAGTGGGCCGTGTGCTCCCCATACCATAATCTATTAAAAGTTGTGGGTCAGGTGAAATCCATGATACACTTTGGGGTTCTCAAAACCCTGGCCTATAACACTATCAAACGGAAAATTGTTCCACTCAGAGAGGCCATACTGAATTTCTCTTTGTATGAATCCTCAGTGTTCTGAAATGACAAATAAACAAGCAGGTTAAATTTCAACCACACTGCAATTAGCTTTTTATTTGCCTATTGATTTTTAGTTGTCCATCGCCTTGACAACCCAAAGTCACATGAGCTTTTCTTGTAACCTAATGATATCATAATCAGGAAACCAATTTACCCTGTTTCAAAATATGCCCCAGCATATTTTGTTCTTAAAGGTACATTGCATGAAAGAATATATAGGCTTTTTCCGACACATGGGTCATCACGTTTTGAATCTTCGATATCCAACGGAATGGTCAGATGTTTGGTTTAACATTTCATTTAAAAGACAGCACCCCTGATAATGTACTACTGCCTGAGTGCCACACTGAAGTGTCAGCTTGGATTATGGACATGATCTGCAAAAGAACCTTAAAGCCATAACCTTTCAACTTGGAGTTAAGAACACTACAGAAGAATCAAGCCGACATTTATTTATTCAGTATAAAAGAGTAAAATCAGTGCATGAGATGAGTAAGTCAGTTCTACGAGCACACATTAGAAAGTGCATTAAAATATTCTTAGGTCAGTATCGCACAAATCCCATCTTCCTTTCCTCTGTAGCTGTAGGTTAAAATATTGCCAAAGACTTACACTAAACTGTCAGAAAAATGTGTAATGAACTTTGTATCATCCCCATTTGGGCCCTGCAGCATGTCAACACATCTTATTTATAGTTTGCACAGTCAATTCTCATTTACAGCATTTATTTTCATGGTAGAATTCCTTTAAGCATTCTGAAATATAGCCAATGGCTACGAGGAAATGTGTACATGAACAGATGTATTCATGTACATCTGATAGTGACGCTTTAGATGTAGGGTAAAGGTTTTGCTACTAATGGATTAAAGGGAATGAGTGCTAAATATTGTAACACTGGTTACCTGACAAATGTTATACTGTATAAATATCTGAATATGAAAGTTCTTGTTCAACACAGGTCTGAATAATGAGACTGCCAAGTCTGGTGTAATCAAATTTTGTATCAATCACATCCACTCTTGTTCGTTCCATGCTACCATTCAATTGGATGGATGTACAGGAATTGATTACTGTGCCTAAATGGATAGGTCCACAGTGCATATGATGTTAGGCCTCAAGCCTAATTACTGTTGAGCAAACAAGCTGCTGTCAAGAAAGAGGTGCACAGGAAGCTGGCTGGCAAAGAATTAAAGGTCAGGTTACTGTGATACCAGGACCAACCCTCAGTTAAATCAATAAAAGGGCATGGCACATGGAATGATTGATTTGGAAGGATAGCAATGACCCTGAAGGAGTGGGTGGGTAGGTAATCAAGAAGGGCGGAAAGGGGACAGAGATTGGGGATTGGAAGTGAGGATGACAGGAAAAATGAAATACCAGCAGTGATTGGGGTGAGGAATTAATTCCTGGATTTGATGGAGTGGGGATTGGATGTGCTGGCTGGCAACACTTGCATGGGAGTACATTTTGAAAATTTTCTTTATTGGTTGTACTGCAACTGTCCTTTTAAGAACTCTTGTTCAGCTGCAAATTCTCCTGAATGTAGCTAGTCTGGTGGTAGATGTAGTCAGGTCAACGCAATATTGTTAAGGAGGCTTCAAACAACTGTTTCATCCCATATTTGATTAATGACAGAACCTACTGCCTGTTTTAACCATCGATTATGGATGCCGCTTTATTTATACTTGCACCAATATGTAATAGTGGTGTACGTGATGATGTGTTGGGTACTCTGGATCTGTGGAGACTGCATTTACCTCAGCAGTCACACATACAGACCACCAACACTTGAAATAGTACAACACTATTTTATTAAGCTAGGAACTGTTGAACATACTTTCATTGTGGGTCGACACTATGTTAGATTAAACTGAAGACCTATGCCTATCCTAACCAGTCTATACTATCAGCACATGGTGAAGATCTGTGCTAGAAGCTGTGAGCTCTGTCCTTCTCAGAGGCTGCATCCCGAATGAGCGGGAAAACTAGTGCCCTCTGGCTTTATAGTGAGCGTGCTCTAACTGGTGATTGGCTGCTGTGTTGTGTGTGTTGATTGGTCTTGCGGTGTGCCCAATTAGTGTGTGTCTGCACCATTATATACTGATGTGTATATTATGACACTCGATACCTGCTATATTGAGAACTTAGGTGCCTACTTTGCAACTTAAAACAGGAACTGGGCAGTTCTACTCAGGCCCATAACTTCTGACAAAATCAATTCCTATACTGTGCCAAAATTAACATATATTCTTCAAACTGCACCAACCTGTTAATACAGTTCTTTCCGATGCAAAAGAAGATTGCCATCATCAGTTGGTCTTATCATTCAGTTAACAAAACCCAGAACAAATTCTTATTTAAAGATGAACCATTGCAATAAAGGATGCAGGAAAGTATATAAATTGTTTTCTTTTTTTCAATTCAAAAATTGTCAAATTTAATTCAAATTGTTTGAACGTATTCTATCATACTCTGGTTTCATTCTTGCTTATGAATAGATAACTTTAATGGTAATTTTTGCTATTCGCTAATTAATTGTCTTGTCAGGGTGTAATCTTATTGCCTGAAACATCATTATGATTATTTACCATGCGGGATCCCTTTGTCATGCAAAAACAACTGTATCAGTAATAATGTAGTTAGACTTTTGAGATAGTTACTGAGTGATTTGATAGGGGTTTTTTAAATTATGAGCAGATTAGATGGAAACAGATTGCAATGAATGAGGAAGAGTAAGGGGATTAGAGATATTAGTGAAAGAGCTGGGTCAGAGAATCTCCGGGAGGCGGCATGAATCCCACCCTGCTGCTCCGACGCCGGCTGCCGTATTCTCTGGCGCCGGTTTTCGGTGGGGGCGGGGATCACACCACGCCGGTTGGGGGCCGTTGGCAGTGGCCACCCCAGCAATTCTCCAGGCCCTGATGGGCCGAGTGGCCGTCAGTTTCTGGCCAGTCCCTTCGGCGTGGATTGCCATACGGCAGGACCTGGCTGGTAGGCCGGCTGGTGCGGTCGTTGGGGGGGCGAGGGTGGATGCAGCCCCACAGGGGGGCCCCCACAGTGGCCTGGCCCGTGATCGTGCTGTGCTGTGGGGGCGTTCCTTCCTTCTGTGCCGGCCTCTGTAGGGCTCCGCCGTGGCCGGCACGGAGAAGACCCCCTCCTGCGCATGCATTGGAATACGGTGGCCGGCCTGCGCATGCGCGGAACCACGGCGGCGGTTCTGCGCATCCGCTAACTCGCGCTGGCCGACACCAGTGTAAAAAGCGCCGCCAATCCCTCCAGTGCTGGCCCAGCCCCCAGGAGTACGAAGGATTCCGCAACTTCCGGTCGGCCCGACGCCAGAGTGGTTCGTGCTGCTTTTTAGGCCGGCGTCGGGCTATCGCGGGGATTCGGGAGAGTCCCAGTTTTGGTACTAATGGAAACATTTTTACAAAGGATTATAAGATTATGGTCTTGTCCACCTTCTCATATGACATAAAATATCCCAGAGAACATTTCGAAGAACAGAAAGGGAGTTTTCCTGCTGTCCTAGGCAGAATTTATTCCTCAACTAACATCATCAATAGCAGGTATATCATTATTTGCAGAACACCTATATGCTTCATCCATTCTAATAGTGATTACACTTCAAACATACTTCATTAGCTGTAAATCGAACGTCCTTGGATACTAAAAGGCACTGTGTACATGCATATCTTTCTTTCTGCTAGTATTAGGGAGCTGGGCCATGTTTGATCCCTGCTGATCCAATTGTAGATCTCGTACTTTTTAATTTAGAAAAGGAATGAATCACAAAGAGCCAACTCCAATGACCTTTACTTTACACATGCTGTCATCAATATATTCCTCGGGTGTTCAAAGTAGAATTGCAAAGTTGAAGCTTATAAAATGAAATGACCTTACAACACAGTAAGGAACAATTCAGTCTATTGTGCCTGTTCTGGCAGTTTGAAAAAGCAGTCATGCTTAACCCTATATCTTTGACTTTTGCTTACAACCTCAAGTACTACTTCCTCTTAAAGTTAATTTTGGAATTAGCTTCCACCCCTTTCAGGCAGTTTATTCCAGATCCCCACCAACTCTTTAAACATTCTTCTCATCTACCCTCCAGGTTTTTTTCCAATAATTTTGAATCTATTGGCCGGGATTCTCCGAATTCCCGGCCAAGTGTTGATGCCGGTGTCAAAACCAGTGCAAGCGATACCGGCGTCAACGGGCCTCCAGATCCAGTAATTTTCCCTGTCCTCAGGGGCTAGAATGGCGGCGGAATGCTGTACGCTGCTTTGGCGCCGGAATCCGGCCCGCCACAGCCGACATGGGTCCATGCATACGCACCACAGTCGTCTCTGCGCCGGCCCGCAGGCATCATGGTGGAGCCCTACAGGGGCCCAGCGTGGAGGAACATAGGCCCCACCCCCCCCGGAATTAGTGTGCCCACCGATCGGTTGCCCCTGATCGCAGACATGGCCACTGCAGAGGCAACCCCCGGAGTCGGCTCCCTCTGCCCCCCCCCCCCCCCCCCCCCCCCCCCCCCCCCCCCCCCCACCTAGACGGCCCCCGCAGCCAGACCGGCGAGGTCCCACTGGGTAGGACCATATGCAAATGACGCCGGCGGGACTCGGCAGGCACTCGCCTCATGAAACGTGCTGCATTGCCGCAGGGGCTGCGCCGGCGCGATTGCCGCAGATTCTCTGGTCGCCGGAGAATCGGCGGCCTGGCATCAGAGCAGCATGGCGGGATTCGCGCACCCCCCGCCGATTCTCCGACCCAATGCGGGCTCGGAGAATCCTGGCCATGATCTCTAGGCATTGATCTAATTGTCAGAAGGCATATTAACCCAGATTTTGTGGTTAGTAGCAAACTGATAGTGCTCACTACTGACCTGAAAGAAAATTGCCCACAAAAAAAGCTCTAGCGATTTTTGTAGTGTGATTTTACAATTCTCAGTGTTTGTTAAATCTTGCACCAAGCCAATGGAATATCCAGGCATCTAAATTGGCCAAAACAAATCAGAGGAAGGTAACAAGGTATATGTTTTTCTGATCAGGGTCAGAAATAGTGGCTGAAACACTGATCGGAAATTTGGGCCATGCGTAGGGTGGCAGCTGGGTAAAGTGGTAGCTGGGTAGGTTTGTAAGCTTGGGTCAAGTCAGGTCATGGGGAGCTGCGCAGAGTTGGGATCTAGTCCATTCAGGTCTGGAGTGTGTAAGGGAGGGAGGATGTTATAGGCTGGGGACTGAGTCAGGCTGTGGGGGTAGTTGGGTTGGGTGGGGGTAATTGTGTTGGGTTGGGGGATCAGTCACATAGTTACTCAAGAGTTACACCAAGATGTTTCTGTCAAATATTTCCTGTGTAACTTTTCAGCTAACCATCGGAGCCATCTGAAGTCTCCAATTCTAAATCTGAGTTGAAGACTTCTCAGAGGTCCTGTGGAGGAGAGAAGTTGCCTGACAGAAGTTCAAACTTCTCGGCCATCTCTTACAGTCAGTGCATTCGGACATCTGCGGGCACTGTGGCATATCGTAGGGGCTACGCCCGATCTCTGATGTCCCAGAGACTGCAAGATCTGGGCCATTCTATTAAAAGGCACTGGAGATTTTATCATGATGGAAAAAAAATAACATTAGGCAAATATAAAACTAACGTTTCAGGGCCAGAAAGATTATTCAGAAGAAGTTATGAATGAACATACCATTATAAATGCAGTTGCTCCTCATTAAGAAGGTATTTTTGTTTTGCAGGTTTTTGAAACTGATGAAAGAGTGGAAGTCCACATCAGTTCAGTGATTTCTAAAACTTGAGAGGACTCCAGCAGAGCACCCTACGCAGGAGCAGGGAATCAGTGACAGCAATTCTTTATGTTTGTGTTTAACCGCACATTTGCAGACACTAGAGGTTGCTGTCAGTTTTACTGGATAATGATGGCAAAAGCTGACTGTTCTCCAACAGTTTTTACCCCATTCGGTCCATGCCTCTCATCATCATAAAATCTTTATTTGGTCAGTTTTTAAACATTTTCTGTTTCAAACAAAACAGTCCTAACTTTTCCAACCTCTCCTCACAACAAAGGCCCATTGGGCGAGATTCTCCAATAATGGGGCTCTGTCCCCAATTCAGCGTCAAAACGCGGGCGTTTCACTCAGGACTTTCATGAAGGTGGGTTGCAGAGCCCCGGAGTACTTCTCGCAGCTCTGGCTGCCGATACGGGGCCTGCAGGTCTGGTCGGGGGTCCGTGCATGCGCACGGCGGCGGTCTTTGGCGGCTGCCCCGTGCGACATGGTGGACTTGCACCGTGAACCAGCCCCGAAAATATAGGACCCCCAGACTGACTCCGCATCCATCACTGGCCAATCCCGACATGCAAAACGTCATTAGAACCACGCCGTCGGGAACTCGGTGAGTTTTCGTCGGCGAATCAGCACGGGGGCTTCTGTCAATGGCCCCCTACACAAGCGCGATTCATGGCGATTTTCCGGGGACCGGAGAATGGCGAGAGCACCTTCGCGCCAGATTTCAGCGTCAACGCCCATTCTCCGCTAACGCGCCGATCGCGATTTCGGTGCGGAGGCTTGGAGAATTACACCCACTGGGCGTGATTCTCCGCTCCCCATGCCGGGTGGGAGAATCGCGGGAGGGATTCGCGATTCTCCGCTCCTAGCCCCCCGGGTGGGGGTGAATTCGATGAGAGGAGCGAGCTCCGAGGCCGTCGTGAAACTCCGCCGGGTTCACAACGGCCTTCACGATTTTCCCGGGAGCGGAGAATCGCGGCCATTTTTTCTGATAACATCTTAATAAATCTCCTCTGCACCTTCGTTAATGCCTTTCCTGAAATATGGGGCGGAATTCTAAGACGCCCGCAGGGTCGGGGAATCTCCCGGGACCAGCGTAAATCCCGCCCCCGCCGTGGCCTGAATTCTCTGCCACCTGGGAATCAACGGGAGTGGGACGGTAATCACACCCCGCCAATCGGCATGCCCCCCGCGGCGATTCTCCGGCCCGCGATGGGCCGAAGTCCCACCGTTGACAGGCCAATCCCGCCGACGTGGTTTAAACCACCTCTGGTGCCGGCGGGATTGGCGGCGCGAGCGGGCCCCCGGGGTCTTGAGGGGGGGGGGGCGTGGGGCGATAGGACCCCGGGGGGTCCCCCCACGGTGGCCTGGCCCGCGATCGGGCCCACCGATTCCGAACCTTTGGGGAGACCCGACGCTGATGTGGTTGGCGCCACTCTGCTACGCCGGGACCCTCCGCCCTGCCGGGTAGGGGAGAATCCCGGCCATGGTGCCCAGAATGGAAAGCAAACAGGCAGCATTTTTGAATGTTGTGTTTTGATGTTTGAATAAAACATCTGCAGAATTTCTTAAAGTTTAATGGAAAATATTGATCAAAAAAGATTATATTATGAATGCCAAACTTTAAAAACATGTTAAAATTTAATTTAATGTTTAACTTCAGCAGATGCAGTATGACATTTTGTTCAATAACTACCTCAACTTTTCCAAATTTCTTGCCGTATAATATATGTTTTCACCGAAACACAATGGTTGCTTTTTGTAAAGGAAAGGGAGAGGGGAGGGAGGGAAGGGTGGGTTTGGACAAATCAATTATTAATTTTACAAGCTCAATTTCCGAAAGCTGCAGCAATCTTAAACTGCCCTTATGTCATCTGGAGCCTGGGCCTGCACACCTGCAGCAGGTGGTATGCCCGCATCAGGATCCATATTGCCATCCACTTGGTCCTCCAGTTCTGGTGGCAAGTTATCTTCTGGGTGAATGCTCAGTCCATGCTGAAAGGCAAAGTTGTGCAACGCACAACACACTACAAGAATCTTTGTAACTATCTCAGGTGCATACTACAATATGCCCTCTGACCTGTCCAGACATCGAAGACATGACTTCAAACCACCAATTGGACTCTCCACTGCCTGACATGTACGGTTGTATTGTTCCTGTTCTTCATTGGTGGTCCTCTGGAATTATGGCATACATCATATTCTCAGTGACTGTCCCTTACCACTCAGTAACCATCCTTTACTTCCTGGTGGTGTTGTCATGGCCAGATGTAACATTGAGCTTTCAAGGACAAAATGCCGTTTGCATTTACAGTGAGAATCCTTATTTGTGCATCACACGCCATCATCACATTTAAAGAATGGAACCCCTTCCTGTTGTTGAATGAAACAGTGTTATTTCTTGGCGCCTTCAATGCAATTTGTGTTCCATTGACAGCCCCGATTACGTTTGGGAAAGCAGCAATCCTGTGGAATGCAATAGACCTCTACTTCATCTTCCCATGGGATGTGTCAAAAATAAAAAGCCCAAAGCCCTACAATAAATTGCATTTGTTATCTGGTGAATGCAGGTCCTTAGAGCATTCTATGAAATGTTGTATATGTCACTAATGCCAAGACGCGAAAGAAACTCAATGCTGTTGTGAGTTTAATTTCCACGGTTAAGGCAGTGTGGCAGTTAGAGCTTCAGGTTTTCCTTCAACATTTCACAAAGACGTCCCATTGCTTCCTTGCTGAAGTGCAGCCTCCCGGCACACATTTCCTCTGAGTCTATGTACTCTCAGGAGTGGGTAATTGATTCGCAGCCTCGCCAGGGAGAGATGTAACCTGACTCTTCTCGCATGTCCCTGCATCTATGTCGATGCCTCAAAGGAACTTCAATGATTTTAAGAAGCCAAGCTATAAGTGTGATGCCCTAGAGGAGGTGGAGGACAACTCCAGATTTTGAATCTGCACGGAATTCAACAACACCTGTCAGAGGGGTCGTTCACACTAGTTTAAAGGAGACTTGCATACGTCAACTAAGGCATTAATCTTTGCAAAATAATTTGAAGTAATCAGTGACTCTTCAACAACACAGCTTAAAATATATTGCAAAATCCAAACGTAGGGTGTGATTTAACCAAAATGTTTTGAAGTGTGGTAGCGAGCAGGAAAAGCCCAGAGCTTCCCAACACTTGGCCCGGCGAGGCTGACACTGCTATTAATTGTTAATTGGTCCACTTAACAAGGCCCCAGGGGCTGTATGCTGCAAATGATGGTCCCACCAGATGATTCGACGGGGCCACACTTGCCAGCCCACCGTGAACAAGGGAGAGCAGCACTTAAACCGTTCCTGCATAGTCAGCCCCACTCAGCTCGCAGCCAGATCACCGAGAAGGCCAGACCCACAATTTGTCAATGGTGACCTGGGCAGATTAATGGATGCGGTCGAGGCCAGATGGGATGCCATGTTCCTCCGAGATTTGCGGAGGGTCAGCTACAGGGTAAGCAGTGCCGCTTGGGAGGAAGTGGCAGCAGCTGTCAGCTCAGGGCTGTGACCAGGAGGACCGGAACCCAGTTCCGTAAGCAGATCAACGAGCCCCCCCCCCCCTCCCCACCCCCCCACTGACCCACTCCCACAAGCTCCTTGAGCCACCCGCAACCCCCACCTCTAAGATGAACTACGCTGGCGGCTAACATGCCCCCTTTGTGTCCCCGCAGGAGAGGTTGACCCGCAACAGATCGGAGAGGGCCCAGCCAGGCGGTGTGATGCCGGATATCAGAGTCCTCCCCTTTTATTAAATCAGCATACTCATAGGTGTCGGGTCAGAGGCAATGGTAGGATTACTTATCCTCATCGACAGATGTAATTGTGTGCTTCTGGAGACTTTGTTAGGATAACAGAATAGGCTTTAATATAAAGACAGCTGCATGAGCAGCACGATTGCAGTTAATCCAAAGTATCTCTGCCGATGCTCAATTCCCTGCTGGATTGGGAAACCCACTACCGGCGGTGGACAATGGAGAATCCATCCGCCATGTTACTTCACTGAGCAGCAGGGGACATTGGTATGAGAGGGAGTGCAAGCACAAGAACATAAGAAATAGGAACAGGAGTAGATCATATGGCCATCGAATTATGATCATGGCTGATCCTGGGCTTCAACTCCATTTTTCTGCCCATTCCCCAATATCCCGTAATTCCCTGAAAGACCAAAAAGCTGACTATTCCAATCCGAAATGTATTAAATGATGGAGCATCGGCATGCATCCCTCTGGGGTAATGAATCATGAAGGTTTACAACCTATTAACTGAAGCAATTTCTCAACTTAGTCCTAAATGGTCAGCCCATTATCTGAAACTGTGGCACCATGTTTTAGTCTACCCGAACAGCAGAAACAATCTCTCAGTGTCCAACCTATCAAGCCCCTTCAGGATTTTGTAGGTATCGTATTTTGAAGGACTGGTGACCACCAGATAGATTAACAAATAAATGTTTCTTTAAGGCAAGTAACTATTTACTGTGAATGAGATAAAGCCTACATTACTCAAGTCTAAACTCCTAATTAACATTAAAACCGTGTTCAGCCTCAGGAATTTCGCGCTCCAGCCTGGTTGGCCTTACAGGTCGCATTAACCTGTGAGAACCCACCTCCTTAAAGGGCACGCTTCCAAATCCCTCACGCTTTAAGTCCCTGACTAACTCATTTAAGCAATAAGGCAATATTTACAATATTAGATTAGAATACATTAGAACAGTACAGCACAGAACAGGCCCTTCGGCCCTCGATGTTGTGCCGAACAATGATCACCCTATTTAAACCCACGTAACCCGTATCCCAACAATCCCCCCATTAATCTTACACTACGGGCAATTTAGCATGGCCAATCCACCTAACCCGCACATCTTTGGACTGTGGGAGGAAACCGGAGCACCCGGAGGAAACCCACGCACACACGGGGAGGACGTGCAGACTCCACACAGACAGTGACCCAGCCGGGAATCGAACCTGGGACCCTGGAGCTGTGAAGCATTGATGCTAACCACCATGCTACCGTGAGGCCCCTTGGAGCCTTATACAACATATTATACAACAAATATTATACAGCACAGTCCCTCATATGGTAAGGTGGTCTGGGGGCTTCCTGCTCCTTTGGGAACCTCGTAATTTTCTAGCAGCTGCTTCTGCAGTAGAGGTAACTTCAGTTGAACCTTAATGGGTTGACTCTGAACTTGCAAAGAGGTGCCCATGCAGATAATTTCCCAGTTCCCCATGGAGCATTACTGAACTCTTCCTCGGGATAGCTGGCTGCAGCGTTACTTGCATCCACAACAATATCACTGATAGACATACTAGAGGAGGGCCGCTCCACTAGTTCAGTGTGCAATTCTCTCCTTCTCAAATGGTTCAGCTGTTTCTTCACCCTTTTTCCTTGGACATACGACACTGGACCTGTTCTGGCCACAACCATTGCAGGAATCTAATTTGGACTAGCACCAAAATTCTTTACACATACCAAGTCATCCACCTCGAATGTTCTCTCAGGTTTTCTCGAGTCGTGATGTTTCTTCTGCGCACTATTTTGCCTCCACCCTCCCCGGCAAATTTGAAAATATCAGATCCAACAATGATTGAATGCATTTGCCCATTAGCAACTTGCTAACACCTGTGGTGACATGAGGTGCTGTTCTATAATATAATAATAATCTTTATTGTCACAAGTAGCCTTACATTAACACTGCAATGAAGTTACTGTGAAAAGCCCCCATTTGCCACACTCCGGCATCTGTTCGGGTACACGGAGGGAGAATTCAGAATGTCCAAATTACCTAACAGCATGTCTTTTGGGACTCGTGGGAGGAAACCGGAGCACCCGGAGGAAACGCACGCAGACACAGGGAAAACGTGCAGGCTCTGCACAGACAGTGAAGCAAGCTGTGAATTGAACCTGGGACCCTGGCGCCGTGAAGCAACAATGCTAACCACTGTGCTACCATGCCGCCCATAGATGAACAAGAAACAGGCCTGTCTGGTTTGTAGAGAGAGACTGATGCCTGTTTCGTAATGGTGGGTTTGAACGTTTGAATGGCTCTCAGCCAGTTCATTTGAAGCAGGGTGGTCGGGAATGGTTCAACTGTGTTGAACATTGTTGGGTCTCATGAAATGTTGGAACACTTCACCAATAAAAGCAGACCAATTAGAAGAGACCAGCACCTCAGGTAAGCCGTGGGTTGTGAATGTCTGCCCCAATTTTTTAAACATTGCTGATGAGTGGTGAACATCATTTTGTGCATCTCCAACAGCTCGGATTGAGCTTCTATGATGAGCAAGAACATGGAGCCATGAATGGGCCTGCAAAATCGATATGTAGTTACATCCTTGGCCGGCATGGCCCCCAAGGTTTCAGAAAGGCCGCAGATGGCAGGATTTCCTGTATTTAACAGAGGTCAAATGTCTGACCAGATTCTTTATGTCAATATCCACCCGGCCATTACACATAACTGCTTGCGCGCATTTTCATTTTTGTCATCCCGGGATGGACACGGTGCAATATAGCTGTCCAGCGGGAATGGAAATGATGACCTTGCTCCCCATAATAATATGCTGTCTTCACAACTTAACTCCTCTTTTCTCATCTAAAAGGATACTAACTGATCAGACGTATTATGATGATGCTAGCCGTGGGGGACCAGGGGCAGGATTCTCCGTCAGCTGATGTCGGAATCGGAAATGCGACTGGGTAGAGATTAAGTTCGGATTCAAAATCGTGTAGGGCACCGATTTCGAGCCAAATTGCAATTATCCGTTGCCTTGACACTGGTGTCAATGCATTCCAGAACTCATGTACAGTAAACACCGTTTGCATATCATGAGCGGGCGTGACCTGGTATTCTCCGAGGCCTCCATGATTCTCCGCCTCCAATGGGCCGAATTCCCGACGTCGAGGTTCATTTGTGCTTTTAAAAATAAATTTTGAAACTGGCATCGTGGTTGATGAGGGAGAGAAAGGAGGTAGGATACGGAGAGGTGCAACATTGGGCTGCCAGGCAGGACACTGGCTGAGCTGGCTGGGTTGATCGGGGTGGGGGGGGCGGGGTCCTGCCAGGACTGGGGGTACGGCGGTGATGGGGGAATGGGCCGTGTGCCGGTGGCAACTCCTCACGGGACAGGGGCCAGGCACAGACTGCCATTTCCGCGGCATCAAGGCAGCCACCTTATTGCACACCCTACCGACCACCCACCTTGGCCCCTGGTTCTGCAGAGTGACGTTGAGAGGGTGGCCCAAATCCCGGCGGTAGGGGGTGAGGAGGGCAGGACGTGGGGCCCAGGCAAGTACAGGAGGCTGCACATCTCCAGTTTCACTGACTGAGGGGCGCCGGGGTTGGGATTCTGGCCAAGGGTACAGACCAGAGCTCATCGCATCCTCCTCCCCGCAATCCGGCCACCTCCCTCTCCCCGCCTGCAACCCCCTCCGTGATATCTACTTGCTGCACTACGGACCCTGGGTTGGCTGTAACAACGAGTTCGGTCCATGGAGTGGTGGATGATGACAACCCAATGTCTGACTCCTGCCCTAAGGCAACGTCCAGGTGACTCCCAGATGGTACATCAGAAGTGGAGGCAGCCTGCTACAATTTGCGCCCTGTGACCTGGGTCCCCATCTCCTAGGCACTCTGTTCTGCCCGCTGCCCACCAGAGACAGGAGGGGGGGCAATGAAGTGCTGCGGCGTTCTGTCACCACCCCTGCCGGAGTCACCGGCACGGGGCCCCAACACCGCCTCCTCTCTCGTGGTGCCTGGTGGCCCCCAGGCTACTCCACATGGGACAGGGGAACAATCGGAGCTATTCCCCTGAGGCTCCCATGCTACCTGGTGCTGCCAGTCCTGAAGGCCCGCTCTGGTCTCGACTAGGGTCTACATGCTCGCGGCCATGGAGCACAGGGAGTGGAGCACCTCCATCTGGGACTGCGCCACATCTCACTCTCTCTGTGCCACTTCATTCTGGTTCTGTGACACATCAGCCAGTAACTGCTCCATCTCCCTCTGGGACTGAGCAGCCTCCCTCTGTGCCTGCACCATGTCAGCCAGCATCTGGGCAATGCCGCCGATGTTCCCAGCCATGGCCTGCTGCGACTGGGCCACGCCCAGGAGCGCTGCTGCAATGTCCAAGTGGCTCTGATACATGGCTGCCTTTGAGACGGCAGACCTGTTCTGGGCCTTGGTCAGCACCTGCACAGAATGCCCCAGGCCTTGGACATGCTGATCCATAGCCAAAACCCTCGCCCCCCCCCACCCCCCCATGCCTCCACCGCAGACTCCACCTGTGCGCTGTTGGCCCAAGTGGCATGCATTGTCAGCACCACCTCCTGCTCCTGTATGTAGTTGGACTCCTCCAACTGCATCTGCAGGTGATGGATGCTCGCCGACAATCCCTCATGTAGTCTCTGACTCTGCAACTGCATTTTAACTATCGACGGGGCTGTCCATTCTGATGTGTTGGGCTGGCTGGGTCGATGTGGACTGCACTTGATGCAGTGTAGCGAGAGACAGACCTCTAACACTTGATGAGATGCAACACGATTTTATTTAACATCTAAACTATTACACATGTTCAACTGTGGGTTGACACTATGCTGACTTGAATGGAGACCTGACACTAGCCTGACCTGACTTACTAGCTACCACATGGTGTTTGCACTGGCTAGCTCACGAGCTCTGACTGTCTCAGAGGCTGGGTCCTGAGAGAGCGGGAAAACTGCTGCCCTCTGGCTTTACAATGGTCGTGTCCTGTCTGGTGATTGGCTGCTCTGTTCTGTGTGCTTACTGGTCATCCTGTGTGTCAATTCATGAGCCATCAATTGCACGAGAGACGAGTTGCTTTACAAAAGTTAGGCTTTAATAAACTAGAACTTAGCCCTGCGGTTGTCTACAATAAAATGGACGACCGCCGGGCGTTTGACTATTTATACCTCGGCAAGGAAGCGTGGTTAACTCAGCCTCTTGACTAATCGGTCGAGAGGCACATGACCGACCAGGGCCAATGGTAAGCCGGTGTTCTGCCCCAATGGCAGACAGCTATGCAAATCATATCACCACATCAATCACTGCCTGTCTGCACTCCATTATATACATGGATGTATATTATGACACATTCCAGAAGCCCAAAACCCACCTGGATGGCAGCTAGACCCCAGGAGTCCTCTGACCATCCGCCCCCTCGGGTGTTCCTACCTCCACCTTATATACCGAAGTAGCTGTGTGGTGCGCACTAGTGGGTATCCCAGGAGCCTCTTCATGAAAGTGCCCAATTGAGGTGAGTGTCTCTGGGATGATGGAGGGTGAGACTGGAGGTCAGTGTCATCCCCGAACTTGAACTCTGGGGTATCTTGGGTCTACAGTCGAGGGCTCCCATTCGTACTGCTGTCCTCGTCGCTGCTCTGCACATGGGGGGAGGCTCCATCTGTGGCACTGGCTGGGGACGGGGGACACCAGATGGACCCAACACATCACCAGCAGGTCCTGCAAGACACAAGACAAAATGTATGATTAGACCACGCGCCAGGGGGAAGTGGGGGTGGTGGGGGTGAGGGTGGTGAGGGGCTGAGAGTGGTGTGATGGTGCGAATGGTGTTGTGGGGATTGACACACATGGCATGAGGAACCACAACTCAGACAGGTCTTACCTCTTTGCCCATGGCTGACCTCCAGCCTGGCAACTTCCCTTTCCTCTGGGCCCCTGACCACGTCTCGGGCCCTCTGCTGAGCCATGGTGTTGGGCCGCAGGTCTGGAGGTTCCCCTCCAGTTTTCTCACGCTCCCAGTGGTTATGGACGCCTCACCCGGAGGGAGGGTGTGGGGGGAACAGAAAATTACAGTGTTAAGATAGTCCTACACATTCAGGAGGCAGGTAGCTGGTGGACTCAGTGGCCATTGCAGGTGGTATGGGTGCTGGCATGTTGTGCAGGGTAGGGGTTCTGACACCCTCCTTGTGGGCAGGGGGGGGGGGGGGGGGGAGGTTATATGGGTGTGTGGGTCAGGGATTGGTGCCGGGGCACAGTGCCGCCTACTCACCCTGGCTGCCCTGAGGAGGTTGTGTAGTTTTTTCCTGCAGCCAGTCTGGATAGTGTTGCTGTTGGCGCACAGCGCCTCTGGCTCAGCGAACGGTGGTAGCAGGCAGCCTCCTTCCCAGGCCGGGGTACAGGGTGGCCTGCCTCTCCTCCACCATGTCCAGGAGAGTCTCGAGGTTGGCGTCTGTGCATCTTTGCACCGTGCTTCTTGCTGCCATCTTGTTGGCTGGGATGGTGTGTATATGCAGCTGCAGCTTTTCAGCCTCCTGAGTGTCAATCACAAAACTGGCAAATCCCGCACCATTTCTCACTGGAATCTATTGTCTTCCATGTGGCACCTGTGCTAACCCCTCAACAGTTGCAGAATTGGTTCAGGTGTCGCATCAATCCTGCCCCGGCTTCCGTCTCAGGAACGGAGAATCTAGCTGCATGTGTTTCCCTCAAGATAATATGTTTTGGTCCAAACATGACCAGTCCTGCCGACACTGGCAACGCATTGAGAATGCTTATAGCAAGAACGATTACCTGTGGTACTGGCAGAGATGGTGTACTTTAGGGTAGGGGGAGGCGGCTTAAAGCATCTGCATTTGAAATTTGTGTGCTCAGTCCATGTTGAAACATGTCCTCATAGGCTGCCAACAATAGAGCCCAGCATTGGACCTTAACTGAAGCTATGGGGGCGGTATTATCCTCCCTAAATAAGCCCAACAAGGGTTTGTGGTGAGTAACTACAATGAAATGTCATCCACAGAAATATTGATGGAACCTTTTCACTCCAAAGATTATGGCTAGTCCCTCTTTTTCGATTTGTGAATAAGCTTGTTCAGCATCAGTCAAAGTTCTCGAGGCATAGGTGATAGGCTTTCTGTACCATCATCTATTCTATGCGCTGAAACTGCTCCATTTCCATAATAAGACATGTCACAGGTAAGAATTATTGAGGTCAAAATGAACAAAAAAATTGGATGACAGCAAAGCTAGTTTGACCTGTTCAACGGCTTCTTTCTGATGCTCTCTCCAATGCCACTTATGATGCTTCTTCAGTAATGTGTGTAAACAGTGTAGGAAGATTAGGAATAAATCTGCCATAATAATTCACTATTCGTAAAATGGATTTAAATTTTGATGTATTTTTGGGGAGGAGCTGCTTTCGTAATTGCTTTTATCTTCTCCTCCATAGGGTTCAGCCCTTTGGCGTCTACCCGAACTCCTAATAAGTCACTTCATGAGCTTGGAACATACATTTTCCGCTCTTCAGCTCTACTCTGGCCTTCGTAAAACTTCTTGGAGATTTGCTTAGTGTTCCTCTTCAGACGCTCCTGTCACCAGTGCATCGTCTAGATAGACAACCACCTTGGGTAGGTCCTGTAGTAAGCCTTCCATCATGCATTGGAAAATTGCACATGGCAAAGAGAGTCCGAAGGTTAGCAGGGTATATTGCTATAGGTCTTTGTTGGTGTTTGTAGTAGCAAATTCTCTAGAAGCCTCATCTAATTCTAATTGTTGGTACACATGGCTCAAGTCAAGTTTAATGCAAGTCTAACCTCCTGCTAATTTGGCGTATAAATCTTCAATTCTTGGTATTGGGTATTGTTCCAATTTTGCTGCCTAATTCACGGCTAATTTATAGTCCACCTTTTTGGCACTTTCCATAGCTGGGCCGACCTCTACTGTCTTTTTTAAGGACATCTCTGCCTCTGCTAACAATTTCCTTTGTATGGCCCTGTTGTTAACACCACAGACTAGCCTGTCTTTCAACATATTGTTGAGTGCAGTCCCGAGCTTGCAATACAGTTGTTTGTTTTAGGCACACCATGAACACAGCTATCATCTCCCCAGGGGCTTTGTTGAATTAAGCTTGTATCGCTGCATTATCACCGAGGGCTTCAGGTTATAATGTCCCTTGATTAATTCCACAAGCTCCTCATACGTTTTGTCTACTGTATACGTACTGTGTACGTTTCCTTGGTCGGATAAAAATACTTTTAATTGTACTTTGGTACACGTGATAATCAAATCAATCAAATAGTCAGTTGTGGAGTTGGGGACATCTGGAGAAGTCAGATTTCTTATCAGGATATCAATCAGGGCCCACAGGCTGTTAATAGGTTCACCAATTGCATCTCTTCCCACCCCCAATTCCATTGACCTTAAAAAAATAGCGCAGGCATTCGGTATATAGCATCCACTGCTCCGTGTTAGGATCCAATACCTCAAGCTCCCCAAAAGAGGACATTTTAGCACTCACAGAACAGATTTCCTGCAAAGAAAAGGCTTCCACATGAGGTCTGCTCTCCCGATTTCTGTAGCAGTAGGAAGCTACTCCGATTGATCCTCGTCACCAACTATTGATAGAGAGTGAAATAGCCTTCTCTCAGTCTTCTTTCCTCCAAGGAAAACAGACCCAACCTGGGGCAGGATTAGAGGGGTTGTGGAGAGCTCCAGAAATTCTAGATGGGAAGCCCTGCAGCATGTTTTCCCGGATGGCCAGCTGAAATATACTGCAGGCCATTCTTTCGCTGAGTTGGAACTTTCCATCTTGATCGCTGTAAAACTACAAGAAAACCAAAACAATGGAACGTAGAATCTTATTGAGCACCTGAGCATGTGAAAACTAATTTGATTTAATTAATTTAACAAGACGTGTGGCACGATAGATTAACGTCTTTGAAGCTTAGTCAGGTCACTCCAGGACAAGCAATGCCAGCATTATGATTCTGCAAGTTTAGCATTATAATGCCCCATTATTAAGCATCAGTGCTGATCGTGCAACAAAAAACATTCAAAACTCAATAGTCAAGCAATATTAGCAAATATATTTAGCTCAAATGCTAATATTAAGTTGTGAAGCTTAGAAAAGTAAATATTTGTGTGGAGCACCGAAAAACACGATGGGTAAATTAATGTCACACAGTACTTGTATAAGCTAGCTCTTGGAACCAAACATTTCTCATTTATGTAACTCAATATAATTCAAGAGAACAACAAAATGACACTTTCTTTTGAAACTAGTAATTTACATGCTCCAAATGTTTTCTACAATGACAAAAACTTCCAATTACCTTCAGGATTAAACCCTTTCGACTTTGTGGACATAAACTGTCTTCAAAAACAAACAGTTCCACCTTCATAACAGAATGATACATTGTGCATGTCACAGCAATGCTCCTCATATGAAACAATGGATGGGATTCCCCAATAATGGGGCTATGTCTCCACGCCCGTGAAAAAACGCACGCAAATCACTCTGGACTTACCTGGGGCCCTGCACATCTGGTCGGGGGTCCGCGCATGCGCACGGCGGCGGCTGTGTCAGCCGCCCTGCGCGACATGGCCAACACACACCACGGAGCGACAGTAAGAGGATAGGCCCCCCCAGATCACACGCGCCCGCGGATCGGTGGCCCCCGATCAATAGCCTGGCCATCCTGGAGGCCCCCCCCCCCGGTGAATGACCAAGTGACCCCCCCACCACACCAAGTGCGCACCGGGTGTAACCATGAGAGAACCACGCCGGCGGGAACTTGGCCAGCTGCACTGGGAGAATCGCCGCAGGGGGCCATTTTCAATGCCCCCCGAACCGGCGCCACATCGACCGCGCAGGCCCGATTGGCGGTGATTCTCTGGTGACCGGAGAATCACAGGATTCTGCGCCCCTGTGCTGAGTACGATTTCGGCACGGAGGCTTGGAGAATCCCGCCCAAGGTGTTTTATGATTTACCTCAAAAAATGGCAAAGGAAATCTATCACTAATGAATTTAATAAGAAGTCTTACAACACCATGTTAAAGTCCAACGGGTTTGCTTCGAACCATTAGCTTTCAGAGCACAGCTCCTTTATCAGGTGAGTGAAGAGGTGGGTTTCACAACCACATATACTGTTGCCTTCTTTACTTCGGGGTGAACCACAAGCTTTTTCTTACACAAGGGTTATGTCGACATGCAAACACAATATCTTCTGCGAGTTAAACTACACCTAACAGCTACAATAACCTATACTTAACTTCAGCACTGTGCAAATGGATACGGCCTTTATCTGGATTTCACATGGCTGGTTCGAAGAAAGTGGCTTTGTCTCTGCTGGGCTCATCCGTCAGGTAGCAATCATTGGTCTTGAACTTATCTGGCTGTTCCTGCTGAAATTAGGCTGGCACAGGCCGGATCCAAAAGAGACAGAACACATGGCTGCACTCTCTTTTATCTCTCTGGGATTTCACGCTCTTTGGGGCGGTCCTTAACCTTGGACCCAATAGTTCGACAGGGCTCTGATCACTGTCTTTGATTTCAGTCAATAAAGGGGCGGATGCCTTGGCGGCTGGGCGGGTCCTTAGCGGTCATTGACCTTGGCAGTTGGGCTTTCTGAGTAAGGGGAGTGGCACTGATCAGTCTGTGGCGGTACCGGTTGCTTGATTGGAGTTCTGTTGTCCTGGGAAAATGGGCCATTGAAATGCAAACGAGCGGGGGTTTCGATCAGGCCTGGCTACCTGTGTTTGAGATAAACATAGGCTCTGTATCTGTCTGAGTCCTGGGTTGGCCATAATTCCCATTGTCCTTTGCAGGTGGCCATCTTAGATGGCTACAATATAGACAAAGTCAATGATGCAAGATGATACTTGAGTGGGTTTGGGATCTGTAGTCCTTTCGGATCTTGTCTGCTTTCTTGCACCTTTGCCTATATGCGCGAGCTGTGCTCCGAAAGCTAGTGATGCGAAACAAATCTGTTGGACTGTAACCTGGTGTTGTAAGATTTCTTACTGTGCCCATCCCAGTCCAATGCCAGCAACTCCACATCATGACCAATGAATTTGGAAGTTCATGCATATTCTTAATATCGAGCAGCATGGTAGTACAGTGGTTAGCACAGTTGCTTCACAGCTCCAGGGTTCCAGGTTCGATTCCCGGCTTGGGTCACTATCTGTGCGGAGTCTGCATGTTCTCCCCGTGTCTGCATGGGTTTCCTCCGGGTGCTTCGGTTTCCTCCCACAGTCCAAAGATGTGCGGGTTAGGTAGATTGACCGTGCTAAATTGCCCTTTGTGTCCAAAGAAGGTCAGGTGAGGTTACGGGGATAGGGTAGAGGTGTGGGCCTGGGTAGGGTGCTCTTTCCAAGGGCTGATGCAAACTCGATGGGTTGAATGGCCTCCTTCTGCACTGTAAAATCTATGATTTGGTGACTACTAATTTCTAAAACAAAGTGAGGTAATTCCCTAGATGGTGTACTAGATAGATTTTATTCAGTGCTCATTATTGTTTTCTGTAGAATTACAGCCAGAACGCCCGAAAAGAATTTCCAGATTATGTGAAATGTTAGGCTAAATACTGCCAGCTAGTCCAATTTACTATAGCGAACCTGCATGCCTCATTATTTTGATCACAACAATTTTAGGAATTAATAAAATCAGACAGCACAAACACCTGACTATATTTATTGCAGCACCATATTTTGCCTGAAGACAAACTATGGCAAATCTAAAAATGACAGCATCCTAAATGTCACCAGCTATAAAAACATACTGCAAGTGGCTTTATCATGCTCACAGCCATGAAAAGATAGATAGAAAAGCCCATTAGATCCCTGGCTTCATGCAAAGGCCAGCGTATAGAGATGAGAACAGACCAGCATGGAAGAAAGGTTTTCAATACATTTATTTTAGGAGTAAAGTTCATTAGCCCCTGAAAACAGGCATGGGGATCATGATGTATGATTAACCTGTGCCCTGCATTGTTACCAATACAGGCAGAACATCGCAAACTTGATGTTATCTTCTAATGTAAATGCAGTTGCATGCAGCCTAGTGCTCAGTATATTGTCGAGTAGTTGGATGCCTTTGCAGGGGACCAAAGGCGAGCATGACTCAAAGCTAACTGACACTATTTAAAATCTACCTCTGAAAGGGGAAGTGCATTCTGACTGGAGCAGGTGATCAAAATGGAGTGCACAGAGTCTGAAAGAAGTCTGATTAATAGCAAACCATTAATGGAGGGAAAACATGGGTGATCACCTCTGGGTGATCTTGCCGAAGCTGGGTCATCAACAGCAGTGGCTGCCCATCCAGCAGCAGCAATAATGATCAATCAAAATGTTGTTTAGTTAGCATCCAGAGATAAAAGTTAGATCTTGTCAGCATTGCATTTACCCCATGTGTCAGCTTCTGGGGAGCTCATCTGAAGTGGTTACTGTTGTGGCGAGTTGGTTACACCTCGCTAGGTTTGATGAAGGTTTTGTCCTCTTTAGCCGGTTAATTGTTAGCCTCTATTAAGTCTGGAAGCATTTACAAATATAAATGGTATAAGCTACGAGCTGCCTTCATGCTTAGGTCTGCACATGTGCTGCTGCTTAGTGCTCTTACTGTGTGGACAGTGCTGTGTTCAGTTCCACATTAACCCTATATGTATCAGACCCTGATACAACACCACCCCCACGTCTTTATCCAATGTATTGCAAGTGGGAATAGTTTACCTTATTTCTTACATTGTTATTATTACCGTCATACATTTACATTATCATTACTACATTATCATTACCCCATCTCCCATATTCCAGTCTTGAATTTAAAGATTCAGGCTGTCTGAAGGCTTTCTAACCCTTCCATACCTTGCTGTCCCTATTTTTGGAGTAGTGTAGGCTCTTCTTGCAGATTTGGATGTTGTTGCAGCATATCGGTAGGCTTTCGTCACTTCCTTCCATTCTTTTGGGTTGAACTCAACCGCTGGGAGCAGGAGGAGAGGGGGACCGCCTGACCTGCATCTGTGGCAGAGCAGAGGGCCCTGGATGTGGTCGGCGGCACGGAAGAAAGGGAGGTCGCCAAGTTGGATTTCGACCGCGGGTGAGGAAGTGAGTTGCGGTTTGTCAATCCCCAACAACACCACCCGCACCCCCACACCACCCTCCCCACCCCCACACCACCTTCACCCCCATACCACCTTCACTCCCACACCACCCCCACCTCCACCCTAACTCTCACCCCCACCATCCCCTGGCCCGCGGTCTAATCATGCGTCTTGTCTTGTATCTTGCAGGACTTGGCATGGCACGAATCAACTCCAGCCTCCCGGATTGCCTTGTTCCACTACAGTTCGCCTACCACTGCAACAGGTCCACAGCAGATGCCATCTCCCTGGCCCTGCACTCAACACTGGAACACCTAGATAACAATGACACCTATGTCAGACGCCTATTTAATGACTACAGCTCAGCCTTCAACACTATTATTCCTATGAAACGCATCTGCAAACTCCGTGGCCTGGCCGTTGGTTCCTCCCTCTTCGACTGGATCCTGAACTTCCTAACCCACAGACCACAATCAGTAATGATAGGCAACAACATCTCCTCCATGATCATCCTCAACACCGGTGCCCCACAAGGCAGTGTCCTCAGCCCCCTACTATACTCCTTATACACCTGTGACTGTATGGCTAAATTCCCCTACAACTCGATTTGCAAATTTGCTGATGACACCACCGTAGTGGGTCGGATTTCAAACAATGATGAGACAGATTACAGGAATGAGATAGAGAATCTGGTGAACTGGTGCAACGACAATAATCTCTCCCTCAATGTCAATAAAACGATGGAGATTGTCATCAACTTCAGGAAGCATAGAGGAGAACATGCCCCTGTCTACATTAATGGGAATGAAGTAGAAAGGATCAAGAGCTTCAAGTTTTTAAGTGTTCAGATTACCAACAGCCTGTCCTGGTCCCCCCATGCCGGCACTATAGTTAAGAAAGCCCACTAACGACTCTACTTTCTCAGAAGACTAAGGAAATTTGGCATGTCAGCTACGACTCTCACCAACTTTTACAGATGAACTATTGAAACCATTTTTTCTGGTTGTATCACAGCTTGGTATGGTTCCTGCTCTGCCCAAGACCACAGGAAACTACAAAAGGTTGTGAATGTAGCCCAGTCCATCACGTAAACCAGCTTCCCATCCATTTCTGCTGCTTCGGAAAGGCAACCAGCATAATTAAGGACTCCACGCACCCCGGACACTCTCTTCCACCTTCTTCCGTCAGGAAAAGTTACAAAAGTTTGAGGTCACGTCCCAACCGACTCAAGAACAGATTCTTCCCTGCTGCCATCAGACTTTTGAATGGACTGACTTTGTATTAAGTTGATCTTTTCTCTGCACCCCAGTTATGTAGTTATGACTGTAACATTACATTCTGTAGTCTCTCCTTCATTCCCTATGTGCGGTATGCATTGTCTGTACAGCATGCAAGAGACAATACTTTTCACTGTATACTAATACATGTGACAATAATAAATCAAATTAAAACAGGACTTGCTGGAGATGGGGCGGGTTCATCTGGTGTTCCTCGCCGCCAACCAGAGCCACAGCTGGAGCACCCTGTGAGCGGAGCAGCGATGAGAGTAGTTTGGACACCAGGCCTCTGCCCGAGACTCAGGAGACCCCGGAACTCGGGTCGGAGGATGACACTGACATCCTCCACCATCCAGAGACACCTTGGTTGGTTGGGCACTTTAGTAAAGAGGCTCCTGCGACACTCTTATGGTGCTCACAACACAGCTGATCTGGTACATTGGGATGGAGGGAGGAACTCCCGAGGGGACGGACGGTCAGAGGGAAGTTTGACCCCAGGAGCTAGCTGCCGTCCAGACGGGTCTCGGACTTCCAGAACGAACAGCCCCATCGATAGTGGAGATGCAGTCGCAGAGCCAGTGACTACACAAGGGGCTGTCCGCGAGCATCCAGCACCTGCAGGCGCAGTTGGAGGAGTTCCACTATGTGCAACAGAAGATGATGATGCCGACAAATGCGTGCCACCCAGGCAAACACCTCATGGGTGGCGTCTGTGGTGGAGGCATTTCGTTGACGGTTTTGGCTATGGATCAGCATGTCCAAGGCCTGGGGCATTCTGTGCAGACGCTGGCCGAGGCCCAAGGCAGGGTTGACGTCTCACAGACAACCATATGCCAGAGCCACCTGGACATTGCAGTGGTGCTCCTGTGTTTGGCCCAGTCACAGGAGTCCATGGCTGGGACTGGCCAACATGGCGCAGACACAGATTGAGGTGGCCCAGTCCCAGACAGAGATGCTCCATTCTCTGTGCTCCATGGCTGCGAGCATGCAGACCCTAGTTGAGAGCAGAGCAGGCCTCAAGGACTGGCAGTGCCAGATGGCGGGAGAGCCTCTGGGGACAGCTCCGCTTGCACTCCTGTCCCATGGAGTAGCCCAGAGGCTATTGGGCACCCTGTGGGAAGAGGAGGTGATGGGGCCCGTGCCGGTGATTCTCGCATGGGAGGTGCCGGAACAGTGCAGCACCTCGGACTCCCCCCTAATACTGTCCCTGGCGCATCAGGTGGGCGGGGGGTGGGCGGAACAGGGCGCCACCACATCATCTGGGATACCTGAGCAGTGTCTGGGCCCATACAGTCCCGGTCACCCCAGAAGACGCCCGCCAATGGAAACACAGGTCGCAGGGCGAGAATCACAGCAGGCTGCTTCCACTCCTGCTATACCGTCTGGGGAACGATCTAGACATAGCGCTAGGGTCCGTAAGGCCAGAAAGTTAGACACCAGTTAAGTTGGCATGAGCTCAGGGCACAGTTTAGTTATGGGGGCTGGGGCACGTATTTTAAAATTTTCGTTCATGTTAAATACCTGTTATCACTGTTACAACCTGCCTCCGTGCTCTGGCAGATAGATGTGAGGGGTGGGCTAGTCTGGGCTGGCCAGAAAAAGGGCGAGGATAAATGGGCAGATGCTGTGGGTGACCCAGACTCCCTACTCCCCAACCTACCCCCAACTGTCCCCACTATCATTACCCCAGGGAATCGATGGGACCATGTGATGGAATTCCCAGCTCGTCTGCAGGAATCACTCAGGTGGATGGTGGAAAGTGCTACCGTGGGAGGAATCGGACGTTGGCATACTATGTGGAGCACTCGAGCTCATCGCCGAGCGGGTTATGATCATTCTCCATCCCATAGACCAGACCCGTTGTTACTGCCAATCCAGAGTCCACACCCCGTACTGCAGCAGGTATGTATCACGGAGGGAGTTGCAGGCAGGGGACTGGCCAGCGGGGGGAGTGAGGGGTTGTGGGGGTGGGATGCAGTGTCCATGCCCCTGGCCAGTTCCCCCCCCCCGCCAACAGTCGGTGAACCTGGAGGTGATCAGAGCATCCCATGTGGGTTGGCCCTAGCGCACATGTCGTGCGGCCTCCCGTGCCTGCCTGGGCCCCATGTCCTGCCCTCCCCTGCATCCTCCACATCAGACAAGGATTAGCGTTCCTCCTCCACCACGTCACCCCTCTGCTACGCGATGTTGTGGAGGACGCAGCAGGCCGCCATAGTGCGGTCCACCCTCTCAACGTCGTATGGAGTACTGGAGTGGTACCGGCACCTGAACCGCAATTCACCACCATTTGCATGAAGAAATTCTTCTTCACCTCAGTTCCAAATTTCCACCCCTTATTCTGAGACTGTGGTTGGAATTACCCAGCCCTTCCCACTGGCAGAATCTCCCAGTGCTGCCAAAACCAACTCCCTGCCTTGGATTCCCTGACTAAGACATGGGTGAGGAATATAAATCACTATGAACTTCAGCAGAACAAGCTGGAGTTGGAGAATTCCACCTTGTGTCTCCTGGTTCTAGCCCCCGCCATCCAAGGGAAATGTTTCTGCAGTTACCTGGTCCCAGACGGAGATGCTCCACTCTTTGTGCTCCATGGCTGTGAGCATGCGGACCCTGGTTGAGACTAGAGCAGGCCTCAAGGACTGGCAGTGCCAGATGGCGGGAGAGCCTCGGGGGACAGCTCTGCTTGCACTCCTGTCCCATGGAGTAGCCCGGGGGCTATTGGGCACCCTGTGGGAAGAGGAGGTGATGGGGCCCGTGCCAGTGATTCCCACATGGGAGGTTCTGGAACAGTGCAGGAGTTCCTTTAGGAATTTTTCTAAGTTTCAATGAGATAACATTTCAATCTTCCAAACTCAACAGAATATAAGCCAATTCTCCTCAATCTCTCCTCATTGGACAGTCCCGCCATCTCTGGAATTAGTTTGCTGAATCCCCACTGCACTCCCTCTGTGGCATATATATACTTCCTTAACTAAGGGAATTAAAATTGTACACAATACTCCAGATGTTGCCTAACCAAGGTTTTAAACAATTGAAGCAGGACATCTTTACTCCTTTAGTCAAATCCTCCTGCAAAGAAAGACAACACACCATTTGCTTTCCCAATTGCTTGCTGCACCTGTGTGCTAACTTTCAGTGACTCATTAATAAGGACACACAGGTCTCTATTCCTCCTACCGAATGGGGAATTTCATGCACATCAACATTATATCCCATTTGTCATGTTCTAGTCCACTCACTAAGCCTGTCCAAATCCCCTTGAAGGCCTTTGCATCCTTCTCACAACTCTCATGTCCACCTAGTTCTGTGTCATCAACAAACTTGGCAATATTATATTTGGTTCCCACATCCAAATCATTGATATAGATTGTGATTTTTAACAGCTGAGGTACTGATTATTGCAGTACACCTCAAGTAACAGTCTGCAAACCCAAGACTGACCCAATTATTCCTACATTTGGCTTTCTGTCCATTAACAAATCCTCAATCCATGCCGATTTATTGCAGTAAATATCTCCTACCCTATGTGCTCTAATTTTATTTATTAACCTCAAAAAACTGCAAAAGGTTTTTCAATCATGATTTTCTATTCATAAATCCATGTTGACTCTGCCAATCAGATCATTCTTTGTAATTGTCCAGTTATCACATCATTTAGAACAGATTCTAGTATTTTCCTGACTACTGATGACATGCTAACAAGTCTATTAATGTCTGTTTTCCCTCTCATTTCTTTCCTAAATTGTGACGTTACATCTGTCATCTTCCAATCTTCAGGCACTGTTCCCGAATCGAAAGAATATTCAAAGATAAAGTGCTAGACATCCACTATCTCTATATTTCTGTTCCTCCTTATAAATTCTCCTGCCTCTGCCTGTAATGGATCCACATGTTTCTTTGTATATCATAGAATTCCTACAGTGCAGAAGGAGGCCGTTCAGCCCATCGGGTCTGCACTGACACTCCAAAAGAGCACCCTAACCAAGGCCCACTCCCCAGCCCTATCCCTGTAACCCCACCTAACATTTTGGACACTAAGGGTCAATTCAGCATGGCCAATCCACCTAACCTGCACATTTTTGGACTGTGGGAGGAAATTGGAGCACACGGAGGAAACCCACGCAGACACGGGGAGAACGTGCAAACTCCACACAGGGTCCCTGGCATTTTGAGGCAACAGTTCTAATCACTGTGCCGCCATAAGCCCTTAATTTTATCCTTTTTAAAAGTATCTATAGATTATTTAATAGTCTGTTTTTATGTTTGTTGCTAGTTTACATTCATATTCTATTCTCCCTTTATTTAGCAGTTTCTTGGTCCTCCTTTGCTGAATGTAAAATGCTCTCAATCCTCAGGCTTATAGGGCGACCTGATTGAAGTCTACAAAATTATGGGGGGCATGGATACAGTGGAGAGTCAAAAGCTTAGAGGCATAGGTGCGAGGGACAAGGTTTAAAGGAGATGTATGAGGCAAGTCTTTTACACAGAGGGTGGTGGAAGCCTGGGGCTCGCTGCTGGGGGAGGTAGTGGAAGCAGATACGATAGTGACTTTTGCGGGGCGTTTTGCCAAATACATGAATAGGATGGAAATAGAGGGATATGGTGCCCAGAAGGTTAGGGGTTTTTAGTTCCGATGGGCAACGTGGTCGGTGCAGGCTGGGAGGGCCGAAGGGCCTGTTCCTGTGTTGTAATTTTCTTTGTCCTTTATTACTTTTTTGTCAACTTGATAAGCCTCTTTCTTTGATTAATACAATCTTTGACTTCCTTTGTTAGCCACTGTTGACTTATTTTTCCTGGTGGTTTTTTGCATATTTCTTTTATTAATTCTTCAAATACTAAGCATTGACTGTCTACCATGATCTATTTCAATGCATTTTCCTGTTCCTACGTCTGGATGTGCGGGTCTTCAGGCTTCTGTATATTCTGCCTGATGGAAGCGTCTGGAAGAGAGCAAAGCCTGTGTGGGAGTGGTCTCTGACAATGCTGTCTGCCTTCTTGGGGCAGTGCGAGGTGTAGCCAAAATCAATAGGAGAGTGGCACGCTTGTGTGATGCATTGGGTTGACTGTTGCATCAACCTGAATGGACCAGGACAAAGCTATCGCCCATCTCCATTTCGGAGCCATTGATGTAGACAGGGGCAGGGGGGGGGGGGGGGGGGGGGGGGGGGTTGTCGTGCTACGCTTCTTGAAGTCGCTGATCAGTTGTTTGATCTTTCCGACATTCAGGGACATGTTGTTTTCGGTACAGCATGTAACCAACAAACAAGATTATTCTTGTTACGTGAACCTCTACTTTCCTGATTTATACTGTGCCCTACATTACCATGATTGTTTTGTGGCCTATAACACCTCATTCTAATGTTTGCTACCCCTCTCTGTTTCTTTGCTTCATTCAAACAGATTTTGCATCTTGTTCTTCCAATTTAAACCTGTATCTCACTAATGTACTCATCTCACCCCTTATTATCAGCACTACCCCACCTCCTTTACATATTTGCACCCTTCCCAGATGTTGAATATCCTTGAATATTTAGTTCCTAGCCTTGGTCACTCTGCAACCATGTCAAAATACCTGTTTGCTTATATTTATGTCATAAATTCACCTGCCTTCTTGTGAATGCTATGTGGATTCAGATAGAATACGTTTAATTCTGTCTTAATATTATTCCCTATTTTGCCTCTATTTGTAGTTGGCATTTGTTTCTGCTGCCTGTCACTTTCATTTACTACTTCCAGTTCCAGGATTCTTCTCTCCGATCTGAATTGCTTCATAGCTTCCTATCCCCTCACAACCTAATTTAAATCCTCCTGAACAGCAACAGCACATCTCCCCACAAGGCTACTAGTCCAGGTCTGTTAATGTGTGACCTATCCTCCTTGTACACATCCAACAACCAAAAGCCTGTCCCAATATCCCGGAAATGTAACCACCCCCCACCCCACACCACCATTTCTCCACCAATGTAATAATTTTCTTTGCCCTCCTATTTCTGTACTCACAATCCTGACATTACTGCCTTAGAGGACCTGTTATTCAATCGCTTTCTTAGCTCTGTAACATTTGCTCTTAAGTTCTCATCCCTCTTCCTACCCGTGCCAATGGTGCCAACGTGGACAACAGCCTTTGGTTGTTCGCCCGCCCCCAAAACAATGTTCTGCAGTTGCTCAATTACATCCGTCATCCTGGTACCTGCCATCTTGAAGTCAGTTCTAAGGCCACAGAAACGCCTGTCTATTCTCCTAACTATTGAATCTCCTATCACTATTGCTCTTTCACTTTTCTTCCTCCTCACCTGTGCAGCTCAGCCAACCGTGATGCCACAAACCTGACTTTTGCAAAAATCCTCTGAGAAACTATTGGCCTTAGCAGTATCCAAAATGGAAAACTGCTTAGTGGGTGAAATAGACTCATGAGACTCCTTTAATCCAAGGCTTTCTTCCTCACTATTTATCACACCAATTGTCATGACATCTGCAAAGTTACTGTGCATACTTCCTACTTTCACGTCTAGATCATTAATGTACTCTACAAACAGCAAGGGACCTAGTACCGATCTCTGTGGCACACCACTGTTAACCTATGTGAACCAGCAATATAACTTTTATACTAATTAAAAATGTTTATCCCAAAATATCCATTTCAAGATAAGCAATCATTAAAACATCTTATATAAGTTAAAATTATTAAATTGCAATTTAAATTCATAAATAAACATCAAACTTGGGACCATGGTTCTTAAAGCTATTAAAAATAAATGATAAATTAGAATGTTTTTTTTTCATGGAAACCAATTGACTATGTCTCTTCACTGTTAGGATTTACAGAACAATGACCCAGTTGGAGAGGTGCAAGTAAAGTTGCATTTCTGCACTTTTTAATCATCTGTAAACTATTAGTTTAGAAAGCCAAGAAATGGATGTATTTTTCCAATTATATCTGCAGAGAACTTGAGCATTTCTATACAGTGTAGATCTACTGTATGGCTGATTTCCTCCCAGAATTCAGATACAAGTGCATATATTGCAAAAAAGACCATCTATTCAATCATCTAAGTAAATATAATCTATGTATCATAATTTTTCTTCTCAGACAAACAAAATGCCTGTTAAAACTAATTTTGATATTAAAAGTTACATCTGACTTCGATTAATCTGTACAAGAAACAGTACTGGAGATGTTTATTACATAAAAATCAGCTGCGCAAAAAAACTAGTGAGATTTACTGTATTTTATTTACTGAATTCAAGGACTATGACAAAGAAAATTACACTTAAATTTATAAATTTACATACAATGAACTGATAGATAACTACACGTAAAAAATATTTTACGACTTCATCTTCCCATATTTTTTATTTTTAAATTTAGAGTACCCAATTTTTTTTTCCAATAAAGGGCAATTTAGCGTGGCCAATCCACCCACCCTGCACCTCTTTGGGTTGTGGGAGCGAAACCCACGCAAACACGGAGATAATGTGCAAACTCCACATGGACAGTGACCCAGAGCCGGGATTGAACCTGGGACCTCGGTGCCATGAGGCAGCAGTGCTATCCACTGCGCCACCATGCTGTCCTCATCTTCCCATAATTGATCACTTATTAAAAATAAATTTAGAGTACCCAATTTCTTTTTGCCAATTAAGGGGCAATTTATGAAATGAAAAATGAAAATCGCTTATTGTCAAGAGTAGGCTTCAATGAAGTTACTGTGAAAAGCCCCTAGTCGCCACATTCCGGTGCCTGTCCGGGGAGGCTGGTACGGGAATTGAACCGTGCAGCTGGTCTGCTTGGTCTGCTTTAAAAGCCAGTGATTTAGCCCAGTGAGCTAAACCAGCAATCCACCACCTCTGCATATCTATTTGGGTTGTGGGGGTGAGACCCACCCAGACAGAGGGAGAATGTCCAAACACCACACTGACAGTGACTCTGGGCAGGGATCGAACCCAGGTCCTCAGCGCCGTGAGGCAGCAGTGCTAACCATGTCACCTGCCGAACTGGTATTTAAAGAGAAAGCAAAACTGGATAAAGATGGATGTTAACTGGCATAACCTACATCCGCAGAGTGGGAACAATTGTATTCCCAGTTTCCTTTGCGGAAAACAAGCTTCTACACTAAGGGACGGGTTATGCTTTATTGCCATTGGATATAAGGTAGACCAGTTCGAGACCGACTTGCTCTAACCCCGTTGGGTACCACTGGGAGCAATGTACCTCAAGCCTTGTGGATAAAACTTCATTTCTTTTATTCAACTCAGTGTGGACTCCCCGTGTCTTCTTAAAAATAACATTTGTGATTGTGGTCCTTTTTTTCAATCAACTGATTGATCTAAACCCTGACTTTGGTTGAGGTTAGAAATTCAGCATATAGGAGGGCAGAGAGATGATGGCGAGTTGTATGCAGTGCAAATCCATGAGTTTTCTTTTGTCAACAGCTGAGAAGGTGATGTAGTACTCAGCTTTGTGAACAGAGGGTCAATGACCTTCATAATGTAGCTGTGTGCCACAGTCTGGAACAGATGGCTGATGTTACATGTAACAGACTGAAAGAATTCAGTGGTGAAGAAATTAAAGATTGTTTTTTTGACAGCTACTAGCAAAGTGTTTTTTTGCCCTTTGGACACCTGGCAACAGTTTCTGTCACAGGTTGAAGAGGTCTGCAACAGCCGACATGGAAAAGTTGACACTCCTCTCTTACATTGAGCTCCAGATTGATCCAGTTGGTGAATCTTACCTCTATGCCCTGTGTGTCTGATCTGGCCTTAGACAAGCAGCAGAATCCTTAAGCTGCTGTCTTCTCATGCAACAGTTTGTTTTCCACTGAATTTTTCCCCACTCAGAATAAAGAAGCAGAATTGCACAAATAATGACAGAAGATTTACACCAAGCACAAAAAGATTTGAAAGTAGCAATCTAACATTCAAACTCCTGAAAAACTAGGCAGCAAAATAAATGCCCATCAGATGCCTGCAGCTTGGAGAACTGTTTTACGCAGCTGAAGTATCATTCAAACACCAATTCTGTCCTTGTTTCCCAACGGGTCCAGGATTGGATGAGCTTTCTATGATTTTCATTCAAACTTACAACAGAGTCTACATGATATAATCAGATATCATTGGAGCACACCTTTTGCATTTTAATTAGGGTTCAGGGATGCGTGCCTGTCTCGAATCAAGATTCGATAGTTAAAATAGCAACAAGAGATGGATTGGGATAATGCTGGGTGCACTCAGGCAGCAGGTAGGCTGCTTTAGAATGATAATGATAGCCTCTGGATTGGTAACAAACTACAAAGACAACTACAAACTCAATGTACAACCTATTACGCAGAACTCTCCTGCATTTATTGAACAGAAATCACCAGCACACAAACCTTTCCTCTATCTGCCATCAGTGCACAACTATTGTGTCTTTCTGCCTCCAGGAGTCATGGAATCGCAATCATGGTCACTCCACGGATAAGTCTAGTCAGTGCCATTACCTTGCTCTCTCCAAGTAGCACTCCTGGTTTATTTCTTTAAATTTCCCATCTAATTTCCTTTTGTAATATTTTAAAAATTCACTTTGACAAAGGATGATGCAATGATTAGCACTGCTTGCTCTTTGGCGCTGAGGACCTGGGTTCGATCCCGGCCCTGGGTCACTGTCCGTGTGGAGTTTGCACATTCTCCCTGTGTCTGCATGGGTTTCACCATCACAACCAAAAGATGTGCAGGTTAGGTCGATTGGCCATGCTAAACTGCCCCTTCATTGGAAAAAAATAATTGGGTATATGAAAAAAAATACACTTTTGCAGATTGTGGTCTTCGCTGGCTAGGCCAGCAATTGTGGCCCATCCCGAATTGTCCTTGAGAAGGTGGTGGTTGATGTGTTATCTGAATTGGTCTAACATCAACTGGATGCAGTGAGACTCGAATCAGGCTTCCGACACAGAAGGTGGTCCAACACTGTTTTATTGAACTTGCTTGTTGCTGTACATAATCTGCTGTGGGTTGACACTCTATTAACCTAACTGATAACCTCAGACTGGCTTGACCAGACTAGCTCTCTGTCACATGGAGACGGTGCTCATGACCTTGTGCACTCTAACTATCTCTGTAGCTGTATCCAGTGAGAAGAGGCAGAGTCTTAATGCCTCTTGCGTTTTATAGTGGTAGTATCCTGTCTCGTGATTGGTTGCTCTGTGTTGTGTGTGTTCATTGGTTATCCTGTGTGTCGATCACTGCCTGTCTGCAGAAGCTGTTTTTGAATCTGTTTTTGCGTGTTCTCAGACTTTTGTATCTCCTGCCCAATGGCAGAAGAGTGAGTAGGCCGGGTGGGAGGGATCTTTGATTATGATGCCCGCTTTCCCAAGGCAGTGGGAGGCGTAGTTAGAGTCAATGCATGGGAGGCGGGTTTGTGTGATAGACTGAGTGGTGTTGACGACTCTCTGTAGTTTCTTGCGGTCTTGGGCAGAGCAGTTGCCATATCAGGCCATGATGCAGCCAGATAGGATGTTTTCTATGGTGCACCTGTAAAAGTTGGCAAGAGTCAATGTGGACAGCCGAATTTCGTTAGAATACAGAACTTTGCTTCCTGAAGTCAATCACCAGCTCTTTAGTTTTGCTGGCATTGAGGGAGAGTTTGTTGTTGTTATACTACGCCACTAGATTCTCTATCTCCCTCTTATATTCCGGCTCGACGTTGTTCAAAATCCAACGCACTACGGTCGTGTCGTTAGCAAACTTGTAGATAGAGTTGGAACCAAATTTTGCCACGCAGTCGTGTGTGTACAGGGAGTATCGTGGGGGTCAAGTACCCAGCCTCGAGGGCCCCCGAGATTGAGGATTATCTTGGAGGAGGTGTTGTCGTTTATTCCTACTGATTGGGCCTACGGATCAGAAAGTCGAGGATATAATTGCAGATTGAGGAGCCAAGTCCTAGGATTTGGAGCTTTGATATGAGCTTGGCTGGGATTATGGTGTTGAAGGCGGAACTGTAGTCAATAAATAGGAGTCTGTTGTAAGAGTCCTTGTTGTTGAGATGCTCCTGGGAATAGTGTAGGGCCAGGGAGATAATGTCTGCTGTGGACCGGTTGCGGCGGGATGAGAATTGCAGTGGATCTAGGCATCCTGGGAGTATGGAGTTGGTGTGCCTCATGACCAACCTCTCGAAGCACTTCATTACGATCGATATCAGGGCCACTGAACGATAGTCATTGAGGCACGTTGCCTGGTCCATCTTTGGCATCTGTATGATGGTGGTCTTCTTGAAGCAGGTGAGTACCTTGGAACGGAGTAGGGAGAGCTTGAAGATGTCCGCGAACACATCTGCCAGCTGGTCCGCCCAGGATCTGAGTGCACGACCAAGAACCCCATCCAGACCTGTCACCTTCCGAGGGTTCACTTTCAGGAAGGCCGATCTGACATCGGAAGCTGTGATACTGGGTATGGGTGTGTCGGGGGCTGGGGCAATGAACAGTGGTTTGATGGTTTCCTGCTCAAACCGAGTATAGAATGCATTGAGGTCATCGGGGAGGGGTGCGCTGCTGCCGGAGATTCTGCTTGGCTTTGTTTTGTAGCCCGTTATGTTGTTTAGGCTCACCACAAGCGATGAGAGTCTGTAAAGCTAGTCTGTTACTCTAGCTTGGTCTGTTATTGTCTCTTGGCATCCCGGGTGACTTTGCGGAGGTTGTACCTGGACTTCTTGTATAGGTCAGGGTTGCCTGACGTGAACGCCTCAGATCTGGCCTTCAGTCGGGAGTCAGTCTCCCGATTAAGCCATGGTTTCTGGTTGGGGAACATACGTACTACTTTCTTTGGCAAGCAGTCATCCACACATTTGCTGATAAAGCACGCAGTCGTCCACACATTTGCATATATGTGCAGGGTGACTAACCATCTCGGATTTTATGAGATTGCCCTTTATTTGAAGTGGTTGTCCTGTTTCCCACAGTCTCTACACCAGAATCCCATTTCTACTATAATTGCACGATACCTTGTCCTTTTCAAGAAACACACTTATTGTGGACAGTAAGGAAAGGGACAGAGATTTCAGTTTTCTCTCGTCCCTATCCAGACTAAATTAAACCCACTTACATGTGCTGTTAATCTATTTATGTTATTGTGAATGCTTTGTGCTTCAGACATTATTTTTATTATGTCACTTTAATCTCTCATCTCCCAGTATCTTTGTTAAACTCTGTGTCCCTTCCTGACTCAATCATCTCATTTTTTTAACACAAATTGAGGCTTATTAAATAAGAAGTGGTCAGTGTTTTGTTAAAATATCTTCAAGGCCTCACCTGTCTAACTGAAGGGGCTAGTTTAGCACAGGACTAAATCGCTGGCTTTGAAAGCAGACCAAGGCAGGCTAGCTAACGGTTCAATTCCTGTACCAGCCTCCCCGAACAGGTGCCGGAACTTGGCGACTAGGGGCTTTTCACAGTAACTTCATTTGAAGCATACTTGTGACAATAAGCGATTTTCATTTCATTTCATTTTGAGAGTGGGATTCACAGAGCATTTAGGTGGCATAGTGGTCAGCATTGCTGCCTCACAGCGCCAGGGGCCCATGTTCAAGTCCGGCCTTGGGTCACTGCCTGTTTGGAGTTTGCACTTTCTCCCACTGTCTGCGTGGGTTTCCTCCGGGTGCTCCGGTTTCCTCCCACAGTCCAAAGATGTGCAGTATAGGTAGATTGGCCATGCTAAATTGCCCCAGGTTGGGTGAGATTACTGGAATAGGGCGGGGGAGTAGGCCTCGATAGGGCGCTCTTTTGGAGAGTCAGTGCAGACTTGGTAGGTTGAATGGCTTCCTTCTGCACTGTAGGGATTCTATGATTTGCAGAGCTGAGTACAGCATAAATATAGTGCTAAAGTTGGTAATGCACAGTGGAAGTGGAAATTTGCTGTTAAGTATTTCTCAAACTGGACTTCCGGTGGCGGCCTGAGCTGAGCGGTCGCATGAAAGGTGGCTTTCTCTTGGGAACTTCTTACCAGGCCTTTAAACAAAAATTCAACAAAATCCTCCCAGTCTCACTCCCAACTAAAAACTAACGGACCAAAATGTCTGCGAACAAGCCCCAGAGCTGGAAAATCAGTAAAAGTCGAGAAAGGAAAACCCCAACCTCAGAAGGAGAGGAGACGTGGGGCGAAGCACAAGTGGAGCATGGTGGTCTGAGCAGAATCACCAACACAAGCGTTGGCCCACCGTCGATGAGCAGTTGATGGAGCTTCTCTCGATAGAACTCCAGAAACACAGGGAATCAATAAGAGACTCAAGAAAAGAGTATCATATATCGGCCAGAGATACTGCACTGGCCACCAGAAAGGAGGCAATAGAAAAAATGGAGAGGAGGCTGGAGACCCAAGAAGCGACGATGCGGGACCTGGAGAAACGGCCATGAACTAGGGTGAGCGGATCTCCTCGCTCAAAGTCGAGGTGGCAAGTTTGGTAACAACCTAGAACGTACTCAAGGGGAAAGTTGATGATCAGGAGAATGGTGATTACAAGAGGTCGCACATGGAGATGGCTAGAAAGAGGAAGACAATAGTGGTCATCTCAAATGGCCCATGAACAAAGGGAAACCCCGGTGTACAGATACACGTCCATGAGGTAAGTATGGCTGTCCCCACAGGAGGGGGGGGAGCAGAAATTCCCCATCAGAACAGTCACCTGGAATGTAAGGGGACTTAATGGTCAGTGAAAAGATCCAGTGTCTTCATCCATCTAAAAAGCTTGAGAGTCAACAGAGTCTTTCTCCAAGAGACACACCTGAGGGAGAAGAACTGACTGAGGGTAAGGAAAAGCCAGATACGACAGATTTATCAGGTGTGCTTCTACATGAGGACAAGGGAGGTGGCCATATTGTTTAGCAAGAGGACAGCCTTTACAGCGACAAACGCAATGACGAACACAGGAGGACGATGCATGATGGTTAGCGGTGTCCTGGAAGGGACACCAATGGTTCTTTTAAATATATATGCCCCTAAATGGGACAACAACAACTTCATACAAAAAACAATATTGGAAATCCCCAATCTCGACTCTACCAGTTCATTGTGTGGGCTGACTTCAATTGTGCACAGGACCCAACAATGGACAAGTTCAGTCTCAAATCAGGGAACAAAATTGGGAATGGCAAAGGAACTGAACATCTTTATCAAGCAGATGGTGGTGGTGGATATGGGGGTGCCCTGTGGACATTCAACTATCCAAGGATAAAGGAGTTCTCCTTCTTCTCCAATGTTCACAAAGTATACTCCCAGACAGACTTTTTTGTGCAGTCAGACGTCTTACAACACCAGGTTAAAGTCCAACAGGTTTGTTTTGAATCACTTGCTTTCGGAGCACTGCTCCTTCCTCAGGTGAAACAAACCTGTTGGACTTTAACCTGGTGTTGTAAGACTTCTTACTGTGCTCACCCCAGTTCAACGCTGGCATCTCCACATCATGGCTACTTTTTTATGATGTGGAGATGCCGGCGTTGGACTAGGGTGGTCACAGTAAGAAATCTTACACGCCAGGTTATAGTCCAGCAGGTTTGTTTGGAGTCACTAGCTTTCGGAGCACAGATTCTTCATCAGGTGAGTTCCTGGGGAAGAGACACCAGAAGTGATCACCTCCCTAGTCACAGAGAAGGCCTTTGACAGAGTTGAATAGGGGTATCTTATGGAGGTGCTGGAACGGTTTAGGTTTGGGCTTGGGCCAGGGCTCACCTCATGGATGAAACTACTGTACAACACTCCCATGGCGAGCGTACGGACAAATGGCATGAGCTCTGAATGCTTCTGGCTGCACAGAGGCACGAGGCAGAGATGCTCATTGTCCCCGCTGCTATTTCCCTTGGCAATCGAGCAACTGGCTATCACCCTCAGGTTGTCGAAGGGCTGAAGGGCAATCCAAAGGGAAACAGAGAGCACAGAGTCTCACTCTATGTCTCAAAACCTCTTGCCAGCAGGCGAGGAATAATGGAACTCCTAAGGCAATTTAGAGCCTTCTCAGGTTACAAACATAACCTGAGCAAGGGCAAACCCTTCCCCATGAATCCCCAGGGGGAGGATCAGAACTGGGGCAGATATTATTCAAGCTGGCCCAAACCAAATTCTTGTACCTGTGGATCCAGATAGCCCACGATTGGACACGGATCCACACTTATCGAGCCTCGTGGAAGAGGTAAAGGGAGACCTGCGGAGGTGGGACTCGCTCCCACTCTCCCTGACGGATAGAGTGCAGACAATAAAATGAAGGTGCTGCCTAGATTCCTCTTCCTATTCAGATCCCCCCCTCCCGATCTTCATCCCCAAGGCTTTTTTCATCAAGGTATTGATGAACCATCAATCGAACGCGAGACAAGTTGCTGTACAAAAGTTAGGTTTTAATAAGCTAGAAGTTAGCCCTGCAGTCGACTACAGTAAATGGACGACCGCCGGGCGTTCTGGGTATTTATACCTCGCTCTGGAGGCGGGGTTAACTCAGTCTCTCGACCAATCGGAGAGTCGTCACATGACTGGTCTCAACCAATCAGTCGAGAGGCACATGACCAACCAGGGCCAATGGTAAGCCAATGTTCTGCACCAATGGCAGACAGCTATGCAAATCATACCACCACATTCACCCCTTGCGGAGAAAGAAGCCGGGGGGGGGGGGTATCAACGAGAGCCGGGGGGGGGGGGGAGAACTGGTGGTATGAGTAACAGCCAGAGAAGGTAGAAAAAAAAAATGTTGGCTTCCCACTGGTCCAGACAATTAACAATAGTACATATTGTCCCAACAAGGTCCATGGAGTTGTTGTAAATTAAATCGACTCGATCAGCCTTTTCGTTGCCCGTTGCGTCCTGGCAGACCGCCGCAGTGGAGTTGGTGACGTTGGTTCAGCCGATGGTGGTGGTTCCGCTGATGTCCTGGAGTCCGGGAGCGATGGTCCTTGAACAGTCTCCGTCACCTGGGCTGGTGGTGGAGACGCCATGGATGGGGAAGGGGTGGCCAGGGTGGGGCGCTGGGGGAAAAAAAACAGTGGGGGGGGTCTGTGGTGAAGGGGGGGAAGGCCTCACGCCGGCGGGTGCCAGGTCCCGGAGGGAGACCGTGTCCTGCCGACTGTCGGGGTACTCCACATACGCATACTGCGGGTTAGCGTGGAGTAACTGGACTTGTTCCACCAACGGGTCGGACTTGTGCACCCGCACTTGCTTCCGGAGCAAGATGGGTCCGGGGGCGGCCAGCCACGTCGGGAGAGGGGATCCGGAGGACAACTTCCTGGGGAAAACAAGGTGACGTTCATGAGGTGTCTGATTTGTTGTGGTACAGAGGAATGAGTGGATAGAATGTAGGGCATCGGGGATAACCTCTTGCCATCTGGAAATAGGGAGATCTCTGGACCGGAGGGCCAGTAGTATGGTCTCCCAGATGGTACCATTCTCCCGCTCGACCTGCCCGTTACCCCGAGGGTTATAGCTGGTCGTCCTGCTAGAGGCAATGCCCCTGTTGAGCAGGAATTGACGCAGCTCATCGCTCATAAATGAGGACCCCCGATCGCTATGTATGTATGCGGGGTAGCCGAACAGGGAGAAGATGGAGAGGAGGGCCTTAATGATGGTCGATGTGGTCATGTCGGGACAGGGAATGGTGAAGGGGAAGCGGGAGTATTCGTCGATTACTGCCAGGAAGTAAATGTTGCGGTTGCTAGAGGGAAGGGGCCCGTTGAAGTCAATGCTGAGACGTTCGAAGGGACGGGATGCTTTGATCAGATGAGCGCGCTCGGGGCGGTAGAAGTGTGGTTTGCACTCTGCGCAGATGTGGCAGTCACGGGTCACTGTCCTGACTTCCTCGATGGAGAAAGGCAGATTGTGGGCCTTTGTGAAATGGAAGAAACGGGTCACCCCTGGATGGCAGAGGTCCGCGTGGAGGGAGCGGAGGCGGTCTATCTGCGCGCTGGCGCAGGTACCGTGGGACAGGGCATCAGGAGGCTCATTGAACTTCCCAGGACGATACAAGATCTCATAGTTGTACGTGGACAACTCGATCCGCCACCGTAAGATCTTGTTATTCTTAATCTTGCCCCTTTGTGCATTATCAAACATGAAGGCCACTGACCGTTGGTCTGTGAGGAGGGTAAACTTCCTGCCGGCCAAATTGTGCCTCCAATGTCGCACAGCTTCGACTATGGCCTGGGCTTCCTTTTCCACAGAGGAGAAGCGAAATTCGGAAGCCTGGAGGGTTCTGGAGAAGAAGGCCACGGGTCTGCCCGCTTGGTTCACTGTGGCCGCCAGAGCTACTTCTGATGCGTCGCTCTTGACCTGGAAGGGGAGGGACACGTCGATGGCGCGCATTGTGGCCTTTGCGATGTCTGCTTTGATGCGGCTAAAGGCGTGGCAGGCCTCTGTCGACGGCGGGAAGGCCGTGGACTGAATGAGGGGACGGGCCTTGTCAGCGTAATTGGGAACCCATTGGGCGTAGAAAGCGAAGAAACCCAGACAGCGTTTGAGGGATTTGAGGGTATTGGGGAGAGGGAGTTCCATCAGGGGGCGGATGCGTTCGGGGTCGGTGCCCATCACTCCGTTACGCACTACGTAGCCGAGGATGGCTAGACGGTCGGTGCTAAACACGCACTTATCCTTATTGTATGTGAGGTTAAGGAGTTTTGCGGTTTGGAGGAATTTCCGGAGGTTGGCGTCATGGTCCTGCTGGTCGTGGCCGCAGATGGTGACATTATCGAGATACGGGACGGTAGCCCGTAATCCGTACTTGTCGACCATTCGGTCCATCTCCCGTTGGAAGACCGAGACCCCATTTGTGACACCAAATGGAACCCTAAGGAAGTGGTAGAGGCGTCCATCAGCCTCGAACGCAGTGTACTTGCGGTCACTCGTGCGGAGGGGGAGCTGGTGATAAGCGAACTTAAGGTCTACAGTGGAGAAGACTTTGTATTTCGCGATATCGTTTACCATGGCGGAAATATGGGGGGGAGGATACGCGTCCGGTTGCGTAAACCGGTTGATGGTCTGGCTATAGTCGATGACCATCTGGTTTTTCTCCCCAGTCCAGACCACCAGCACTTGGGCTCGCCAGGGACTGGTGCTGCCCTCGATGACCCCTTCCTTCAGTAGCCTCTGGACCTCGGACCTGATGAAGGTCCGGCCCTGGGCGCTGTACCGTCTGCTCCGTGTCGCGACGAGTTTGCAATCGGGGGTGAGATTAGCAAACAAGGAGGGGGGGTCCACTTTGAGGGACGCGAGGCTGCAGACAGTGAGGGGGGTATAGGGCGCCGAATTGGAAGGTCAGGCTCTGCAGGTTGCACTGGAAGTCCAGTCCTAGGAGTGCCGGTGCGCAAAGGTCAGGGAGGACATGGAGTTTGTAATTTTTTAAAACCTTCCCTTGGATCGTGAGTTCCGCGACGCAGCAGCCGGTGATGCGGACAGAGTGCGAACCTGAGGCTAACCCGATTTTGTGTTTTACAGGATGGACAGGGAGCGCGCAGCGTCTTACCGTGGCAGGGTGAACAAAGCTTTCCGTGCTGCTGCTTGGCTGGAGATCAGCAGCGCAACCCAAAGCTGTAGATTGGCTGTCGGACTTAACAGAGTTACTCAAATTGGAGAAAATAAAACTTGCCATCAGAGGATTGGAAGAAGGCTTCCACAATATGTGGAAACAATGCACCAGTTCCTTCAAGGACATGATCGTGACCAGCAAATAACTGGGGGGTGGGGGTGGCAATACCAGAGGGCGAGGTATGTAAGTACAGAGGGATCAAGGCATACCGGGGAGGGAGGGACACTGATGCTGTCATGGCAGCTAATACGTTACACCCTTGTTGTCTCAAACATACCCCTGGTATGTTTTGATACCATGGCGCAATGTGTATACAGTTAATAATATGGGGCTAGATCCTCCCAAAAAGGGAGCGAGAGAGAGGGCGAGACTTCAATAAAGAGCGCAGAAAGAGAGAGGGCGAGACTTCAATAAAAAGCGCGGAGAGAGAGAGAGCGAGACTTCAATAAAGAGCGCGGCGAGAGAGAGGGCGAGACTTCAATAAAGAGCACGGCGAGAGAGAGGGCGAGACTTCAATAAAGAGCGCGGAGAGAGAGAGGGCGAGACTTCAGTAAAGAGCGCGGAGAGAGAGAGGGCGAGACTTCAATAAAGAGCGCGGAGAGAGAGAGGGCGAGACTTCAATAAAGAGCGCGGCGAGAGAGAGGGCGAGACTTCAATAAAGAGCGCGGAGAGAGAGAGGGCGAGACTTCAGTAAAGAGCGCGGAGAGAGAGAGGGCAAGACTTCAATAAAGAGCGCGGAGAGAGAGAGGGCGAGACTTCAATAAAGAGCGCGGCGAGAGAGAGGGCGAGACTTCAATAAAGAGCGCGGCGAGAGAGAGGGCGAGACTTCAATAAAGAGCGCGGAGAGAGAGAGGGCGAGACTTCAATAAAGAGTGTGGAGAGAGAGAGGGCGAGACTTCAATAAAGAGCGCGGAGAGAGAGAGGGCGAGACTTCAATAAAGAGTGTGGAGAGAGAGAGGGCGAGTCTTCAATAAAGTGCGCGGAGAGAGAGAGGGCGAGAGTTCAATAAAGAGCGTGGAGAGAGAGAGGGCGAGACTTCAATAAAGAGCGCGGAGAGAGAGAGGGTGGGACTTCAATAAAGAGCGCGGAGAGAGAGAGGGCAAGACTTCAATAAAGGGCGCGGAAAGAGAGAGGGCGAGACTTCAATAAAAAGCGCGGAGAGAGAGAGGGCGAGACTTCAATAAAGAGCACGGAGAGAGAGAGGGCAAGACTTCAATAAAGAGCGTGGAGAGAGAGAGGGCGGGACTTCAATAAAGAGCGCGGAGACAGGGCGAGACTTCAATAAAGAGCGTGGAGAGAGAGAAGGTGAGACTTCAATAAAGAGCGCGGAGAGAGAGAGGGCGAGACTTCAATAAAGAGCGCGGAGAGAGAGAGAGGGCGAGACTTCAATAAAGAGCGTGGAGAGAGAGAGGGCGACACTTCAATAAAGAGCGCGGAGAGAGAGAGGGCGAAACTTCAATAAAGAGCGCGGAGAGAGAGAGGGCGAGACTTCAATAAAGAGCACGGAGAGAGAGAGGGCAAGACTTCAATAAAGAGCGTGGAGAGAGAGAGGGCGGGACTTCAATAAAGAGCGCGGAGACAGGGCGAGACTTCAATAAAGAGCGTGGAGAGAGAGAAGGTGAGACTTCAATAAAGAGCACGGAGAGAGAGAGGGCAAGACTTCAATAAAGAGCGTGGAGAGAGAGAGGGCGAGACTTCAATAAAGAGCGCGGAGTGAGAGAGGGCGAGACTTCAATAAAGAGCACGGAGAGAGAGAGGGCGAGACTTCAATAAAGAGCACGGAGAGAGAGAGGGCGGGACTTCAATAAAGAGCGCGGAGAGAGAGAGAGAGGGCGAGACTTCAATAAAGAGCAGAGAGAAAGAGAGGTAAGACAGCTGTTTGTCTGTTTCAAAATCGAAAAAAAACCCGGTAAAGTGGCGTCACACGAGACTGTGACCTGATTGGCTGAAAGGCAGACTGGGCTAAATTTGAATATCTGGAGTTGCTGATTTAAATACTAGTTTTGATTTGACTTATATTACTATTTTTAAGTTGATTCGAATTACTATTTTTTAATTTTTAAAATTTGACTTAAATAACTACTTTGGGTTGATTTAAATTAATATTTTTAAGTTGATTTAAAAAACTTTTAAAATTACAATTAAATATCTATTTTTAATTTGTTGTCAGATCAAGAGGGATAAATATTAAGTTAAAAAAAAAATCTAATTAAATAGTATACGGGGATTGGATTTAATCTGACACAAAAACATCTTTCTAAAGTTTAGTTTCAAAGGTTTAATTTAAAGGAAGAATTCATGACAGGACAGTTCCAAGGCGTAGTCTGCTCATCTTGCTCCATGTGGCAGGCTGGGGACAGTTCCAGCCTGGGTCAGCATGTGTGCAGGAAGTGTCTCCAGTTACAGCTCCTGGAAATACGAGTTTCAGAGTTGGAGCAGCGGCTGGAGACACTGTGGAGGATCCATGAGTCGGAGAGTATAGTGGATAGCACGTATAGGGAGGTGCTCACACCACAGGCTCAGACTCCGCAAACAGGAAGGGAATGGGTGACTACCAGACAGAGCAAGAGAGCGAAGCAGGTAGTGGAGGGATCTCCTGCAGCCATTCCCCTGCAGAACAGATATACCGTTTTGGATACTGTTGAGGGGAATGGCTAATCAGGGGAAAACAGCAACAGCCAAACCCGTGGCACCATGGTTGGTTCTGCTGCAGAGGGGAGGAGTAATATGTGTGACAGTGCAATAGTTATAGTGGATTCAATTGTAAGGGGAATAGACAGGCGTTTCTGTGGCCACAAACGAGACTCCAGGATGGCATGTTGCCTCCCTGGTGCTCGAGTGAAGGATGTCTCGGAGCAGGTACAGGATATTCTGGAGGGGGAGGGTGAACAGCCAGTGGTCATGGTGCACATCGGTACAAACGACAGAGGTAAAAAAAGGGATGAGGTCCTAAAGGGAGAATACAGGGAGCTAGGAAGGAAGTTAAGAAATCAGACCTCAAAGGTAGTGATCTCAGGATTACTACTGGTTACTGATTACTACGTGCTAGTCAGAGTAGAAATGACAGGATATATAGGATGAATACATGGCTGAAGAGATGGTGTCAGGGGTGGGTTTCAGTTTCTTGGGGCATTGGGACGGGTTCTGAGGGAGGTGGGACCTGTACAAACTGGACGGGTTACATCTGGGCAGGACTGGAACTTCTGTCTATTTGCTCGAGCGGTTGGGGAGGGTTTAAACTAAAATGCCTTGGGGATGGGAACCTATACAAGGAGTCAGAGAAAGAGGGAGCAAGGACAAAAACAAAAGGTAAAAAAGTGAACAAGAAAAATGATAGGTGGAGAAACCAAGGGCAAAATTCAAACAGGGCAAAAGAGAAAATTATTGGGAGCAAGACAAGCTTTGTGAAAAAGACAAACTGAAAGGCCTTAATGCACGGAGCATTTGCAATAAAGTGGATGAACTAATCATGCAGATAGATATAAATGGGTCTGATATAATTGGGATTACGGAGACATGGCTGCAGGGTGAACAGGAATAGGAACTGAATGTCCCAGGGTTCTCAGTATTTAGGAAGGAGAGGCATAAAAGAAAAGGTGGTGGCGTGGCACTGCTGGTTAAAGAGGAAATTAACACAGTAGTGAGAAAGAAAGGATATTAGTTCTGACCAGTGGCGTGCAGAGGGGGGGGCCGACGGTGCATTGGCCCCGGGCATCCATTGGATGGGGGCATCCAATCAGAGAAGGGGAAAAAAAAAAAAAAAAATGTTGTTTTTAAAAAAAAAATTATTTTTTAAATTTAGATTACCCAATTATTTTTTTCAATTAAGGGGAAATTTAGCATGGCCAATTCACCTACTCTGCACATTTTTTGGGTTGTGGGGGCGAAACCAACGCAGACACGGGGAGAATGTGCAAACTCCACACGGACATTGACCCAGAGCCGGGATCGAACCTGGGACCTCAGTTCCGTGAGGCGGTTGTGCTAACCACTAGGCCACCGTGCTGCCCCAGAGAAGGAAATAAGATAGTAATTTTAAAATTTCAGCGGTGATAAATCAATTTTTGGAGGCTCACCACACTGCAGAGGCAGTTGTTAGCCCTTTATTCCTTTAACATGGTGTACCCTTTCTGTCTAGAGAAAATGGTCCTTCTCCCCATCCCCCCCACACGCATGCGCATGATGTACGTGGTGCAACCATCAAAAGCAACAAGCAGACGTGGCTGTTCGTTCCTGCGTTTCCTCGAGTCATAACTCGTCTTTTCTTCAGCTTTTTGTGCATCTAGATTAGTTCTTTTTACCTAGAACAGGTGCAACTACGGTTTTTATAGGTTTTCTGGCGATATTCAATGAAATATTTACGTGGGATGTAGTAAGAGTGAAGCCTGGATGATCAGAGGACTGCTATGGCATTTAATCTCGGAATAGGAGACATTTATTCCTTAACATGCTAATATTCGAATACAGATACCACTAATTTGCAAGTCTATGATATAAATTGCACAAAATTATCAGTGGAGAATCAGTGTGAAATAATTTGATACGAAGGAACAAAGAAATGAAATATGGTTTATCCGTCTGCAACTGACCGATTGTTTACCATTTTCTTCCCATTTTCTCATGCGTCTTACGGTTTTTGAGATAGAAAATGAAATGTTACGAGTATTTCGTGTACAACCGAGTGGAGCACAGAACAGGAAAAAAAAGAGGGCCAGAGTCGAAGAAGAGTCCCATCAAAGAGGGGCATTAGATGCATGGATAAAAAGAAGTAAAGAAGTAGGAGAACCTGGAGAAATAAAAGATGATGTGGGTGCAGAGAAGGATTTTTCTGATACGGATTCAGCTCGGTCAGAACATAATACTCTCTCTCCTCAGTCTCGTTGTCAGGATGATGATCCATGTGAAGAAAATAAAGAAGATATTTGCATATTTTTGCAAAGAAGTGATTTTGGCTGTTTGAAGAAACCAATTCCAGATCATTTGAAGATGACAATATTACAACATGGCCCTGAAAGATATCAGAATAAAAGTGGTCCATTTGCTGAGAAGGATGGGAGATCATTTTCCAAACAGTGGTTTGATAAAGTTTCCACAAACGGAGAAATTGTGGAGAGAAAATGGTTGTTATACTCTCCATATCGGAAAGTATGCTAGTTTTGTTTGCTTTTTGTTTTCAAAGGAGCATTTGTTGTCTGTGTCAAACTTTGGAAAGGAAGACGGTTTCTCCACTTGGAGAAAATTAAATCCAACAATACCTGACCATGAGAAAAGCCCTTCTCATAGAGCTCACATGAGGGAATACCTGAACCTTGTAGTTCGACTCCATCATTCAACTACGATAGATGCTGAACTTCAACAGCAAATGTCTGCTGAAAAGAAAAGATGGAAAGCTATAACTGAACGGATTGTCGAGGTTATATCCTGTCTGGCAAAACAGAATCTGGCCTATCGTGGACATCGAGGAGAAGGAATATCTGGGTTATCAGAGCCAGGGGAGACAGTCAGTGAAAATACAGGAAACGTTCTAGCAACAATCAGACTTTTGGCCAAATATGATGACATCTTAGCAAAACACTTGCAGAGAGGGAAAGAGAAACCAAAAAGTGTCACCTACTTGTCCAACAGAATTCAAAACGAAATAATCAATCTTCTTGGTGAAACTGTCAAGAAAAATATAATTTCCAAAATTAAGGACGCAAAATATTTTAGCATAATGCTGGATTCAACTCCAGATATTGCCCATGAAGATCAGGTTTCTGAAATTCTGCGTTACGTTCATATTGATGAAAATAGAAAAGTAGAAATAAAGGAGACATTTCTGGGATTTTTTCAAGTCAACAAGAAAGATGCAGTAAATAAAATTCAGGAAAAATTGGAAGAAGACAAAATTTCCATGAATGACTGTCGTGGTCAAGCATATGATAACGCAGCAGTTATGGCTGGAGTGAGAGGAGGTGTTCAACAAAAAATTCTTGAAGTTAACCCAAAAGCTGTGTTTGTGAACTGCGAGAACCACAGCCTCAATTTGTCCTGTGTCCATGCAAGTGAGGTGCAACCTGTTGTTGTTACATTTTTTGGCATTCTAGAAAAACTCTACTTTTTTTTCTTCATCTACTTCTCGTTGGAAAGTGTTAAAATCATTTGTCACTCGGACTGTGAAAAGACAGTGTGACACAAGATGGAGTTCCAGCCATGATGCTGTGCAAGTAATCCACGAAGAGTGTGACAACGTTATTGCAAGCCTTCAACACCTGCTGGAAGGAGAATTTTCAAGGGAAACTAAATCTGATGCAGGATCGCTACTGAACTCTATTCAACAGTTCCCGTTTATAGCTTTATTAAATTTTTGGTACTCAGTTTTATCAGTGGATAAAGTCTCAAAACGTTTGCAGGATCCGAAAATGGGGTTCCATGAAGCTTCTTGTGATCTGAGAGGACTTATTCATATCTTGAATTTGAAGAATGACGAAATTATCCACAATGCAATAGATTTAGCCAATGAATATTGTCAAAATTGGGCAATACCAATTGTACGAACAAGGAGAAGAAGAATAATGCCTGGAGAGTCAGCAAGAGATAGTGGACTGACGGCACAAGAAGAAATGAATAGAGTAATGGTAGAGATTGTGAACAGATTAAAAACTGAAATTGAAGACCGCAGTGTCCGTCTTCAAAGACTCAGTGACCGATTTTCTTTTCTTCTGAACTTGAATTCAGGAGTGATTGAAGATGAACAAGAAAGAGAGAAATTAAAAAAGGAATGTTCAGACTTTGCAAATTATAATGACAATGATGTGGTTGCAATTCAGTTATATGACAAAATTATTGATTTTGTGATGCTCCTTCGAGCTGGAGGGAATAGAGTTCCCCCTGACCCTAAAGATGCTCTGGAGTCTTTACTGCAGTATGGGAGGGATGTCTTTCTGAAGCTGTGTGTTTAATACAGATTACTGCTTACAATCGCATTTTCAGTCGCAAGCTGTGAAAGGTCATTTTCAAAACTGAAATTAATAAAAACATATCTGAGGTCTTCTATGTCACAGGAGCGACTGACCAACCTGGCTTTAATAAGCATTGAAAAAGAATTTCTCACAGCTGATGTAAAAAGTGAAGTAGTTCAGGTGTTTTGTGACAGGAGGTATCATTTGGGGAAAATAACTTAATAAATTTGATTGATTTATATTAAAATCGAATAAAGCGTTTATTTCATGTTTCATCTGTGTTTATATATTCAAAATGTTTTCCTTTCTCATAATATTTCTCAGTATATTAGGCCTTATACTTGAGTCTTTGGGGCATACAATCAAGATTTGCCCCGGGCATCACCAGACCTCTGCACGCCACTGGTTCTGACAATGTGGAGTCTGTATGTGTAGAGTTGAGAAATACCAAGGGACAAAAAACATTAATGGGTGTCATATATAGACTTCCAAACTGCACTGGTGAGGTTGGGAATGGCATTAAATAAGAAATTAGTGATGCATGTAATCAGGGAATATCGGTGATCATGGGTGATTTTAATCTTCACATAGATTGGGCAAATCAAACCAGCCACAATGCCGTAGAGGAGGAATTCCTGGAGTGTATACAGGATGGTTTTCTTGACCAATATGTGGAGGAACCAACTGGAGAGCAGGCCATCTTAGACTGGGTACTGTGTAATGAGAAGGGAATTATTGCCAATCTGGCCACTTGAGACCCCTTGCGGATGGGCCACCATAACATTATAGAAATTTTTATCAAGGTGGAGAATGAAATAGTTGATTCGGAGACTAGGGTGCTGAATCTTAATAAAGGGAACTATGAGGATATGAGGCGTGAGTTGGCCTTGATAGATTGGGGAGAGTTACTTAAAGGGATGACAGTGGATAGACAATGGCAAACATTCAAGGAATGCATGGAGGAACTGCAGCAACTGTTCATTCCTGTCTGGCACAAAAGCAAAGGGGGTAAGAGGGCCAATCCATGGCTTACAAAGGAAATTAGAAATAGTATCTAATCCAAGGAAGAAGCATACAGATTGGTCAAGAAAAATAATAGGTCTGAGGATTGGGAGCTGTTTGGAATTCAGCAAAGAAGGACGAAGGGATTGATTAAGAAGGGGAAAGTACAGAATGAAAGGAAGCTTGCAGGGAACATAAAGAGTTTCTACAGATATGTGAAGAGAAAGAGATTGGTAAAGAGAAATGTAGGCGCACTGCAGACAGAAACAGGGGAATGCAGAATAAGGGACAAAGAAATGGCTGAGCAATTAAATACATACTTTGGTTCTGTCTTCACAAATGAGGACACAAATCAGATCCCAGAAATGTTGGAGAATGAAAGGTTTAGTGAGAGGGAAGAACTGAAGGAGGTCAACATTAGTAGAGATAGTGCTAAGAAAACTGATGGGATTGAAGGCAGATAATCCCCAGGGTCTGAGAATCTGCATCCCAGAGTAGTTAAGGAGGTGGCTCTGGAAATAGTGGATGCATTGGAGGTCATCTTCCGGGTTTCTATAGACTCTGGAACAGTCCCTGCAGATTGGAGGGTAGCTCACATCCCTCCGATATTCAAAAAGGGATGTAGAGATAAAGCAGGAATTATAGACCAGTAAGCCTAATATCGATAGTGGGGAAAATGCTTGAACCATTATCAAGGATTTTATAGCGGAACATTCAGAAAGCAGTGGCAGGATCAGTCAGAGTTAGCATGGATTTATGAAGGGAAAATTATGCTTGACAAATCTGTTGGAATTCTTTGAAGAGGTAACCAGTACAGTCGACAAGGGGGAGCCAGTCAATGTGGTATATTTGGACTTTCAGAAGGCGTTTGACAAAGTCCCACATCAGAGATTATTGTGCACAATTAAAGTGCATGGTATTGGGGGAAATGTATTGAGGTGGATAGAAAACTGGTTGGCAGAGAGGAAACAAAGTGTCGGGATTAATGGGTCCTTTTCAAATTGGCAGGCAGTAACCAGTGGGGTACCACAGAGATTGGCGCTGGGACCTCAGCTATTCACAATATATATACATGATTTGGATGTGGGAACAAAATGTAACATCTTAAAGTTTGTAGGTGATACCAAATTTGGTGGGTGGGTGAATTGTGACGAAGATGCAGGGATCCTACAGCAAGATCTGAACAGGCTGGGCGAGTGGGCAAACCAATGGAAGATGCAGTGAAATGTGGACAAGTGTGAGGTTATTCATTTTGGAAGTAAAAACAGGAAGGCAGATTACTACCTGAATGGTTATAAATTGGGAGAGGGGAGTGTGCAGCGGGGCCAGTGTGTCCTTGTGCACCATTCGCTGAAGGTAAGCATGCAGGTGCAGCAGGCGGTAAAGAAGGCTAATGGTATATTGGCCTTCATTGCGAGATGTTTCGAGTATAGAAGCAGGGATGTTTTGCTGCAATTGTATAGTGCCTCGGTGAGGCCACACTTGAATATTGTGTGCAGTTTTGGCCTCCTTCTCTGAGGAAAGATGTTCTTGCTCTCGAGGGAGTGCAGTGAAGATTTACCACACTGATTCCAGGGATGGACGGGACTGTCATATGAGGAGATATTGACTACGTTGGGATTATTCTCGCTGGAGTTCAGAAGAATGAGGGGGGCTCTCATAGAGACTTATAAAATTCTGACAGGACTAGACAGGGTCGGTGCAGGATAGAAGTTACCAATGATAGGTGTGTCCAGAACCAGGGGTCACAGCCTGAGGATTCAGGGTAAACCATTTTGGACAGACATAAGGAGATACTTCTTCACCCAAAGAGTGGTGAGCTTGTGGAATTCATTACCACAGGAAGTAGTTGATGCTGAAACTTTGAATATATTCAAGAGGAGGCTGGATATAGTACTTGGGGAGAATGGGATCAAAGTTTAGGGGGAGAAAGCAGGATTAGGGGATTAGGCTGTTGAGTTGGATAATCAGCCATGATCGTGATGAATGACAGAGTAGGCACGAAGGGCCAAATGGCCTCCTCCTGCTCCTATCTTCTATGTATCTATGTATGTAAATACGCTGGAGTTTTATTCTGGATAATCCTGGGAAAATGTACAACTAATTAACAGCCCTGCAGGGGGCGAGCAGGGACCCGGTTTAATTCATGCAGCTTTAGCTGCAGCTACGGGCCCCTGCACTTCCAGTTTGGAGTCCACGCATGCGCATGGCGGCCTCCAGTAGCTGCACTGAGCTCCACGGCAGACTTGGCCCGCGGCGGCAGGCACAAAAATTAGTGCCCCCCAATTGGCTGCCCGAGGATCTGACTGCGCGGATCTCAACCCCGGCCGCATGTAAGGCCCCCCCCCCCCTCCCCCCCCACCCAGTGTACAAACCCCCGCTCCCCCACCAGGGCAGCGGCAAACTGGGTCTGCTGCCACCACGCTAGCATCCCGACCAGAAATGCCAGGTTAGTTCCACGCCGTTGGGAACGTGGCCTGTCGGGATCGGAGGATCACTGGGTGGGCCTCTGTCAATGGGCCCCCAGCTACTCCGTGATCACGCTGATTCTTGGGTCCTGCTGAATCGCTGGACTCGCCAGGCTCGATTCCGGCGTGAAATTGGATATCCTGCCCCCACGCCGAACGCGATTTCGGCTGGGGGCTGCAGAGAATCCAGCCATGGTTGTTGTCACCAACCATTTGAAGTTTAGTGTTATTATGCCTCTTTTTTTCTGTGCCTGTTTCATGTGTGTTTTTTTTTGTTATGAATAAATATGAAAATCAATAAAAATACTTAAAAAGTATTTCTCAAACTGAAATTCAGACTACAAGTTAAAATTTGACTTAAAGGTTTGAAAACATCAAAAGAAACCACAAGCAACTTAAGCTACCCAATGAACCAAAACTGAGTGGCCATTAACTGTCAATCAGATGTAAACTGCAGATGTGAGCTGGCAGCTAAGTGATCGGAGCACCTTAGCTGTGATCATAAGCTCTTCAAGAAAACAGTATTTGCTACACCTAGAGCAAGTCACAGAGAATGTTTGCAAAACTGAATATGGTATGAACATCATGTGAAAGTCAGGAATTTGGTGTAGAGGGGGAAAAAAAGTCCTGCTTTTATTTTCAACACCAATATAAGAGGGGAGTGGACAGGATGGATAAAGAGCTGTTACCCTTTGTTGAAAGGTCAGTCACTCGGGGACACAAGTTCAAAGTGAGTGACAGGAGGTTTGGGGGGGGGTGTGAAGAAATGCTATTTGACCCAGAGGACGTTATGCTCTGGAATGCACTGCCTGGTATGGTCGGAGAGGTAGGTTACCTCACATCCTTTAAAAAGTACCTGGATGCACTTGGCACTTCATAACATTCAAGGCTATGGGCCAAGTGCTGGTAAATGGGACGAGGTAGCTAGGTCAGGTGTTTTTTACATGTTTATATAGATTCGATGGGCCATAGGAGAGGCTTCTGCAGAGATCGGACCAGCTGTTCAAAATGACACCCGATCAGTGAGGAGCCGGTCCTGCTGACAAGCTCAGCTCCCCAGTGCAGGAAATTTCTCTAAGTGTGGCCTCTATGGTATTAGCATAGCTATCCGCATTACAAGGGTTAATATAGTGTCAAGAGTAGCCACTTGAGGGAGCTTTAGATACAACTATATAAAGCAATGATTCTAGACTTTAGGGGAGGAGTGTATGCAGGAGACAGCTAGCGCAGTTAGTGTGAGAAGGTTAGATTATAGTTTATATCAGTAGTGAGATTAACAGTAGATGAGTGTAGTTAGATATTATTGATCAATTCTGTGTTCTAAAGGACTAAGTGTCGAAACCCAGTTTAGTAGTGTAAATAAAATCATAGCTTTGTTTAAGTAAAAGCTACACTGTCGTCTTTGTGGAACCATCCTAAATAAGCAACTCAATGAACATCAGAGCCTCGACAGGGAGAAATGCTCAGAGGTCCCCAAAAAAGGCTCAGTACCGTTGAATATCAGTGTCAATCTGGGCACTGCAGCCGACGAGAAACATACTGCCAAATTTGGATATGGTTGACTTCAATTGAATGAGACAGAGAACGTCTACACTGAACTGAGCAAATATGTTAATGGATAAAGTAACAGACGATCAGTGGGATGCGTTCAAAAATTAATTTAATGTGGTACCGAACTAGTTTATACACCTAAAGGGTAAGAATTCCATTTGCTAGATGGCACAATAGCCAGGTTCGATTCTGGCCCCGGGCCACTGTCCGTGTGGAGTTTGCACATTCTCTCCATGTCTGCATGGATCTCACCCCCACAACCCAAAGATGTGCAGGGTCGGTGGATTGGCCACGCTAAATTCCCCCATAATTGGACACATATTAAAATAAAAATTCCATTTGCCAGAAATACAGCTGTGGCCAACCCCAGAGGAAAAGGCAACAGTGAGCGAAATCTACTGGCTGCGCCACAACTGAACCAGGGGCGCGACCAGTAAATACCTCGAGATTTACCCGGCTAGTCATGGCTCACTGATCTAATGGGATCCCACGAGATGTTGCGATCTGGATCCCTCCTGATGTGGGAAGGATCTGTATTTGGCCAATCTGCGTATTAGAATGAGCAGCGAGTCTCACTCTAATATACACTCACTGATCTACCCAAGGGGAGTGCTGTTTAGCACTGGTCCTCACAACTGGTTATCAGGCCGAATGGGTGGGGGTGGGCTCCCAGGGGATTGGAGGCCCCTGGGTGGTTGGCCTCTTGGCAGGGTGGCACCCTGGAACTGCCACCTTGGTGCCACACTGGCACTGCCAAGGTGGCATTGGTAGGGAAGTCCGAGGCTGGCACTGTCAAGGTGCCAAGCTTGCATTTTTCCTGTGCTGGGAAAAATGGTTTCCTGCCCGTGTGAGGTGGAGTGGGGGGTGGTTGTAGGGGGTGGTCGTGGGGGCCCCTGAGGACCCCCTTATAGATGAGTTGGCATGAGTCCAGGGGCCGTGTTGAGAGATTGGGATGTCATTTAAAAATAGTGAGCGGAGCTGCTCAGTGCAGGAAATGCAATGAAGTATGGCCTCGGTGGGCCGCTTCCTACCAGGCCTCGAAAAAAAAACAAAGTGTTGTTAGATAGCAGGATTGTTCCAACTGCTATAAGCGTCGGGAACAACCCTACTAATCCCGGCCAGAACGCAGAGAGAAAGCTGAGAAAATTCAAAAATATGACACAGATCCCAGCTGATGGGAAAGATACTGAGCAGCAAAGGCTGGGTTCCCAGTGAAGTACTCAATGATGACAGTTATATGCACTTCACTGTCTGTAAAGAAGGAATGGTATATCGGTTTCATCCAGTTTACCTGTTACTTGATAAATTTATCTGTCTTTTTAACTACATGATTGTTACATGTTTTCATGTTTTTATCCTGATTACTTGGCTCATCTATTATTTTTTGCAATTCAAAGCTGCACTGCAAAACAACCTTTGGGTTGTGAACCACTTTCTTGAATAAAACACCATTATCATAGATAGTCAGAGCTACAAAAGGGAGCATGAACAGGAGCAAGACACAAAACATTTGCGGGTCCTTGAAAACAAACCTAGGAAAGCAAACTCCACTTATTTGATTAACCGTTTAGTCATCCCTTCTGGTTTCAGCCTCAGCTCTGTGGTAATAGTCTCATTGCAGAGCTGGAAGATTGTAGTTCAAGGCCCACTTGAAAGACTAAAATACAAAAATATTCTGAAACTGAGGAAGTACTACCCTGTTGAAGGCAGGCTTTGGAAGAGATATTGAACCAAAGTCCTGCTTGGTCTCTCAGGTGAACATAAAAGATTCCATAAAACGATTTTGAAGGTGGTCAGGGACATTCACCCTGGTGCCCCACTTGCTTTCCTTTGCATTCTAATTTTTTCATCCTTATTAATGTTTCAGTCATTCTTTGCTGTTTTTTATCTTCCGTCTTATCACCCATATTTTGGCAGGATTTTCTGGTCCTTCCTGCCGAAGGTGATCCCCCAACATGGCTGGTTTTCCAGCAGTCGGATAGGCAAGCCATGCAAATAACTGCAGACATCAGCAGGACCGGACAATCCCACCACTGGCCAATGACAAGCTGCCTCCACTGCCAGAAAACAAGTTGCGAGAAGAGTTGGAAAATTCGGCTCTACATGTTTTTCCATTAACTATCTTTCGCTTTTTTAGCTAGCCACAGTTGTGTCCTTCCCTTGGAATTTCTTTTCTCGTTGGAATGAATCTATTCTGTGTATTCTCAAATATCCCCTTAAATGTCTGCCACTGCATCGACTTATCACTTAACATAATTTGCCAGTTCAATTCGGCTACCTCCGATTTCACACCCTCGTAATTGCCCTTATTTAAGTTTGAAAAATAGTCTTGGTACCCACTCTTGTCTCCCTTTAATTGAATGTAAAATTCAATTATCTTATGATGTTGGCAACCTTAGGGTGCCTTCTCTGTTAGTGAAAGGGATGGAATAATTCTGTCCACTGTGAGGATACTTGGCAGCCTTCCAGGACCAGGATGTTGACTGGGACACAAAGCACCAGGTGTTCAAACTCAGGGATTCTGATTCCAAGCTATGCTTGTTTAATACTTTATTTATCCAACTATTTGCAACATCTTGCTGTCTTTCCCAGCTACGTATCTCTCCTAGACTTCTAAATACCATGCTCATTCATTGGACTTTTCCTCGGACCTGAGTCACGACAGGTGCCAGGAGCCGAGTCGCGAGGCCGCCATCGACAAGCTGATGGGTGAGAGATTCTTGTGTTGTATCCTTTTTATATTATATTCTTATATCATATTAATCTTATCAATAAAGTAGAGTAGACAAACTTCTGTCGTTGTTCCCTTAATTACATTGTGTCCGAATCTCACAGAACCCTTGGGAGTAATCCAAAACATATTTGACATAGTTGGTAGGATTCGGTATCAATATTTAGGAGAAAGGGACAGACACCTAAGTAGCCTGAACCTGAGACCTACTGTGTTCCAGGATGAATGCAGCGGACTGGAGTTCTGGCTCAATAGCTAATTTGTTGACGCAGGTCAGTACTCCACGAGAGGAAGCACTGTCCTTTTAGGTAGAACAACAAAAGCTAACATTAGCAGAGGCCGTGAAGGCGGCTCAGAAAAGTGCGGATCGGCGGTAGACTTGCAGATCTGTGACCGTGACTCCCTACTCTCTTTATGACGTGATTGACGACCGGCCGGCCCGGTGGTTAGAAATACTATTTAGAAGTAGAACTGAGCAGAAAACGTTTGAGAGATATTAAAAGTGTCTTGGGGTTGATAATACTGCACAAACAGATCTTGACACGAGAAGTCCGAGATTGTATTGTCTGGTCAAGGTCAGGGTATCGTGCAGAGGCCTACCGACTGAACTGGCTTGGGACAATTCACACCTCTTTAACCTGGAGTTACCTCTCTCTCTGCATCTTTGATGATTTGATTGCCTGCAGGTGCTCGCATTCCGGGGCATCTCTGACTGTGTCTATATAAACATTTCTGGAACAAGCCTTTCCATTCACCTGAAGAAGGAGCCGTGCTCCGAAAGCTCGTGTTTGAAACAAACCTGTTGGACTTTAACCTGGTGTTGTAAGACTTCTTACTGTGCTCACCCCAGTCCAACGCCGGCATCTCCACATCAGGGTATAGTTTGGCAGTGATTCTATTTGGATTCTTCGAAACACGTTACAAGTGAAATGTAAAGATTTCTGTCAGAAAGATAAAATTGGAGCACAGAAATTGACGGTCTCAGCAGGCAATTAATTGATTACTGAATTGCCCAGAGACATGTGTCTAAGTTACTTGATATGAGGTTTAAGAGCTGATTTATAGGAAATCAGTGGTGGCAGTTAAAAGCAGAGATGATAAATTGTTTGAATGTTATGAGCAAATTAATATGTGGTGTTGTCGAGTCATGCTATCGATAAGGCTTAAATGTTTCGCTGCTTGTCTGAAATGAAATGCAAATCGCTTATTGTCACAAGTAGGCTTCAAATGAAGTGACTGTGAAAAGCTCCTAGTCGCCACATTCCGGCGCCTGTTCGGGGAGGCTGGTACGGGAACCTATATGAATGATATTTGTGTGTGTCTGTTGCAAGTGTTCATGTTTTCTGTCAAAATTGTGATCTTTAAGATCCTTGTGATCCTTGTTTGAGTGACTTAAGTCAAAAAAGCTAACAAAACCTGAGGGCATATGTTTCTGGCCGGAGGCATTATTCTAGGATATTTCTGATCAACATGTGGGAATTTTAATCCGGATACAAATTCACAGTTGTAAGAGTGCGATAATTTTAATTTAACAGGATTGATTGGAGTTTGAAATATCTAAAATGATTATAGCCAATCCTGTGTTTGATTGATCTTGAGTTAAAACTTCTTATCAGGTTCAAAAAAGAACTGTCACAAGAAGAAAGACAGAAAAATTCTGAGATCAGAGTGCAAAGTAGCGATTGTAAAAGAAAACGGGTCCAATGAAGAGAGGTGGTGACATAATGACATCCAGTTGAAAACTTTCACTCCGCCCCATTTCAAAGGAGCAGAGAATGAACCCTTGCTTGCTAACAGCTGAAATGTTATTTATATTTTTTTTTAAGATGTATTTATATTTTTAAACAGGAATTGGGAATTACAAATTTTGAATTTGAGTTGTCAGACATGGACCGATTAATTAACCCATTTTACCCCAAGAAGAATGGATCTTTTGTGTTTTACTTGACAGGTAATTGCAAGTGCAACTAGATTTGCAGTTTAGCTGCGGTCCATGGACATGTGGACAAAGCTTCTTTTGAAGAAGTGATGAACCGGACATTAATAAAAATCTGAAAGCCAACAACACTTGTTTGAATTTGGGACAATTCTGGGATGTAGACAGACAATGTAACTTTGCAAGTTACCTTAAAAAAATGTAACTTAAGACAAGCAATCATAATGTTACGGCATGGAATCAAATGGAAATGTTTGATTTCTGTTATAAATATGGATATATTTTATTGGTCTGCAAGATTTCTCCAGGGCTCACGGTTGGGATAGGATTAAGTAATTGAGGGTAGACAATTGAGACAGGAAATCAAAACAGGAAATGGGAATTAGAATATTGGGTGCCATTGAATGGAATATTTCAATCTGGCATTAATATGAAGGGGACAGTCTAGAGGAGGCTAGTACATTGATACTTTCTCTTGGTAATGCTTGCGTCCTTGTCTATGCTTTTATTTAAGAGAACAAAGTCTGATACTCTGGCCACCACCCAAGGCATCGAGACCATAGATGGAGAGATAAGCAACAACGTTTAGATTTTTTGATAAGATCACAAAAGGTTCAAGAATGCGTGGTATGACGTTGGGGCACTGCGTGAGTGTGCAGATGAATTATGTGGGAAGTGACTAATAGGCAGGCTTGCCATTATGCATTAAAGAGCAGGCCCCATGCATGTACACTACCTGACAAACAACATGGCTGGAAATGGTCAATGGAGTTAACAGAGTGAAACAACATCATTAAGTGATCAAGGCACTGACACATATTCCATAGAGAAACTGACTTTAAAGAATTTGGGATAAAATCAAATACACTGATACCTGTCGGGATGAGCACAATTGGAAGTGACAGGATAAATTATTTGGATAAGAACAAGTAAGGGCCTGGTAGCAAATAAACCTGGTGAGGAATATCCACAAGATGGATGCAGACAATTTGGAGAGCTGGAGAATATTTTAAGTCCATGCATGATGTTATTTTGAATCATATTTGAGTGGGATGATTTGCAAATGGGGAGTGTCAGAGAAAAAGGGGTATCAATCCAATTATGGAAAGATCACATTCAAGTTACACAATAAATTATGGGATAAATTCACAGCTCCAGTGTCCCAGGTTCAATTCTGGCTTGGGTCACTGCCTGTGCAGAGTCTGCATGTTCTCTCTGTACCTGCGTGGGTTTCCTCTGGGTGCTCCAGTTTCCTCCCACAGTCCAAAGACGTGTTCGTAAGGTGGATTGGCCAAAAATGTTAGGTGGGGTTACTGGGTTACACGGTTACAGGGATCGAGTGGAGGTGTGGGCTTGGGTGGGTGTTCTATCCAAGAGCCGATGCAGACTTGATGGGCCGAATGGCCTCCTTCTGCACTGTAAATTCCATGATTCTATGAAATTAGAATTTAACACAAGTTATGTGAAGAGAAAACTGGAATCGAAAACAAAAACAAAGAAGTGAATATTCTCCCTGCATTGATCACCCCACTCAAGGACTAGAGAAACAAAGTGACCAAGAGTAATAATGGGATAAGGGGCGGAAGAGTAAGATCTCCCCCTGTGAAAACTGGAACTGTATTGCACATTACTCACTAGTTGAAATGGCATTTATTTTAGTTTTGTTAACACATAATCTATGTATGGCAATTCAATAAGATTTCCTAGTCAATTTTGGATCAAAAGCTCATTGCAAGACCGGTCTTCGCATCACATTCAAAATTGACAACGAGAAAGAACATATGGTGTGGGATTGTCCAACCCCACGCCGGGTCAGAGAATAGGCTGGGGGGGCGAATCACACGATGCTGCTCTGACACCGGTCCGCTGATTCACTGGTTGCTGGAGAATCGGTGCCAGTGGCGCCGGTGCAGCTGGTGTGGCGCCAGTCGGGGTCGCTCAACGTGGCCCCTCTGGCAATTCTCCCCGCGCAATGGGCCGAGTGCCTCCCGAGTTCGGCCGAGTCCCATCGGCGTCGCTCTCGTGTGGTCCTACCCAGCGAGACCTCAGCGTTCATGCTGCGGGCGGTGGCCTGGTGGGGGGGAGGTGGGATCAGAATTTGGGGGGGCCTCCACGGTGGCCTGGCCCATGATCAGGGCCTACCGATCGGCGGGCTGTCTTATCCCGGTGGGCGCCTATGTTCCTCTGTGCCAGGCCCCTGTTGATCTCCTCCATGTTGCGTCGGGGCCGGCGCGGAGACGGCAACCCATGCGCATGCACGAACTCGCGCCGGCCGTGGCGCACATGTGCAGAGCCACACCACGCCACCCCTGCTGATGCCTGTATTGGCAGCTGGAGCAGCGTGAGGCTCTCCAGTGCCGTGCTGGCCCCCTGTGCAGCGCAGGATCACTGATCCGAGGGCCAGATGATGCCGTCGTAAAACGCTCCGGAGTTTACAAAGGCGTCAACACTTAGCCCCAGGATTGGAGAATTCCACCCATGGTCTTAAGGCAGTGATGTGAGATGTCAAGGTTAAACAATTACTGATACAAACTATCAGTCCAAAGAAGTAAACATGTCTTCACTGCATGAGATAGATTTCTTGCTCATCTTGTTCCCTTTTATTGGGCTAGATAACTCCAAAGGGATCAATAATTTGGCAAAACACATCAGAAGTGAGGTTGGAAAAACTTGAACAACCCAAGTCTAACACTCTTTGGAGTTGGGCTATGGAGTGGTTGGGATCCTTCGTAAGACTCAATAGTGCAAGGCGTGGTCATGTTCTTTGTACTTTTTTTGCTGTTATATATATATATCTTGTATTTTTGACAACTAAATGTATCTGTAAAAGGATGTCAAGAGGCCCTGAAACAGAAACACCTTTGCAGGTTATGAGAGGCTCTTACTATTAACACTTTACTACTAACTTTTATTTTTACTAACTCTAAATGCAGATAACCGTTTTTTGAGAAGCACACATTCCTGTGTTGAAGGTTGTTCTTAAACAAAGGAACAACTGTGGATGTTCCCTAGTATCCTAGGTGTGGAATGTAAGGGATGAGTTAATTCTGTCCACTCTGAGGATACTTAGCATCCCTCCAGGGCCAGGATGTTGACTGGGATATAAAGCGGCAGGCATTCTCATGCCAAGCCAAGCTTGTTTAATACTTTATTTATCCAACAATTTTCAACATCTTTCTGACTTTCCCAGCCACTTATCCCTCCTAGACTTATAAATATCGGGCCCTTCTGCTCGTTTGTTGGCCATCACCTTGGACCTGAGTCGCGACAGGTTCCAGGAGCCGAATCTCGAAGCCGCCGTTGACACCGGTGTCCCCGATGAGCTGATGGACGAGAGATTCTTGTGTTGTATTCTCATATTATTCTTCTTATATTATATTCCTGTATCATATTATTCTTATCAATAAAGTAGTGCAGATGAATTCTGTCGTTGTTCTCTTAATTATGAATCAGAAAGAACCCTTGGAGTAATCCAAGACAATGAGTTTACTAATTAATCTTATCTTGTTGCACAATACTTAGTCTAGTATAGCCTGCTCTTTGGTTGGCTTCAGAATCTGCTACTGTAAAAAGCTATTCTGAAAACATTCTATCAACTCTTCATCTGGACTATCTTTGCCCCACTGATTTTTCCAGTCAATATGTAGATTAAAATTCCATATGATCCCATCTGACAAGCTCCAATTATTTCTTCCTTTATACTCTGTCCTACATCATGGGTTGTGTTCGAGGTACAGAGGATATGGTCTGTCCCGCTGGGCTCCGTGCCTGCGCGCTGCTTCATCTGGCTGAGGGGCCACACATGTGCAGGATGCTGGCATTCTTGAAAGGCGGAAGCAGCCGGCATTTTAAAAAGCCGGTCGCGGCTGTTCCACGATCGGGAATGCCGTGATCAATCGTTCTGTGGCCCTCTCGACACCCATCCGTGACCCACCCGCGGGTCATGACCCTGAGTTTGAAAATGACTGCTGTACATCACTCCCACAAATGACGACCTGCCTTTATCAATTCTCATCTCCATGCAAATTGAATTCTACATCCTGGTTTTCTGAACTTAGGTCATTCCTCAAATAACAGAATTAATGAACAGGGCCACCCCTGCACCTTTTCCTAGTTTCCTGTCCTTCCTAACAATATTCAGGTCTCAATCTAAGTGAGCCTGCAGCTTGGCTCTGTAATGGCTATAAGATCGTACTTATTTATTTCATTTTGCGCGATTAGTTCATCTGTTTTCATTTGAAAGCTATATGCAGTCACCTTGTGAGTTTTTCGTTTTGTTCCTTTGTTATTTTTGTAACCACTTGTTTTATCAGCTGGCTTATAGTTATAATTGTATTCTCTCAGTTCTATGACACCCCAATGGGTCGAGGATTTCAAGACAACCATGAGGTTGAAGCACCACATCAGGAGGAGGCCCAAATGTGCTTCTTGATGTGGTATCGCAGTAAACAGTCACAACACTGAATTCAAACTGGACATGAGAGCCAGTGTTTTGTCCTCTCAGATAAGGAACCATGGCTGACCCATCTCCAGCTACCAACAACAGACACACCACTCCATTGACCTGGAGGAATCGAACTTCCAACCATAACCTTAATCTTCAAACTACTAATGGTGACAAGCAGATATTTGAAGTATTGTACGTCAGCTGAAATCAATCAAGACAACCTCTGTCATCAACTCGGGAACTTACAATTCCATGTCGAGGCGCACCAGTCAAGAGACACTCCACTGGGACTTCAGCTCTGAATTGTCTTCACTCTTCACAGAGTCGTTTGTCCAATTTCTTTGCAGGCGGCAGAAGCTCCTCTTTGGTCAGATCAGCCAACCTTCAACTCCCAAAGATCACAGTGGACCACACAGAAAAAGAAAATCCGGGTTCATATCATGACTAATCAGAGTGAATACCCTCTCCAGACAAAACAGAACAAGCTAATGGTGCATGAACAGTGCAGATGGGGAGTTAACAAAGAGAGGTTCAACCCAAGGAGCAGGAAAAGCACTGAGTGCCAAAAACACAGGACTGGATTCTCCAATTTGAAGACTGAGTGCTGACGCCGGCGTGGCGTTTTACGCCCGAAAAAATGGCGCAAAAGCTGCACTGATCCTCTGTCTGATGGGGAGCTAGCAGGGACACAGAGTAAAGTCCCCAGCTTTAGCTGCGGATACAGCCAGAGAATTGCCGGGTCCGTGGGCGCGCATACGCACGGCGGCAGCCTGCAGCGGTCTTGCCGTGCAGCATGACGTCGACCACGTATGGACCCGGCCTGCCAAAAACAGCTCCTCTTTGACCAGGCTCACCACCCCCAGACCCACCAGTGCCCCCAGCCCTTGCCAAGGCCCCTACTGCCCGTGGAATGGCTCCCACTCGACTGTGGCGGCACTGGACTCAGTCCGCAGCCGACACGGCAGTTTCACGAAAATAAATAGCATGACTTTAGTAAAGCATTTGTTAAGGTCCCTCATGGCAGGCTAATGGAAGAGATTAAATCAGATAGGGCCAGGGGTGAACTAGCTGGATGGATTCAGAACTGGCTTGGCCACAGAAGACAGAGGGTAGTAGTGGAAGGGTATTTTTCTGAATGGAGGTCTGTAACTAGTGATGTTCTGCAGGGATCAGTACTGGGACCTCTGCTCTTTGTAATATATATAAATGACTTGGAAGAAAATGTAATGGGTCTGATTAGCAAGTTTATGGATGATACTAAGATTGCAGGAGTTGCGGATAGTGATGAAGATTGTCAAAGAATACAACACGATATAGATAAGTTGAAATATTGGGCAGAGAATTGGCAGATGGAATTTAACCCGGACAAATGCGAGGTGATGCTTTTTGGTAGATCCAATTTAGGTGGGAGCAATAAAATAAATGGCAGAACCATCAGGAGCATAGAGACATACAGAGAGATCTGGGCATGCAGGTCCACAGACCTTTAAAAGTGGCAGCATAGGTGGAAATGGTGGTAAAGAAAGCATATGGCATGCATAGCTTCATAGGACAGGTATTGAGTATAAAAGCTCGAAAATTATGTTGCAGTTATATGGAACGTGGTTCGGCCACATTTGCAATACTGTGTCCAATTCTGGTCACCGCACTACCAGAAGGACGCGGAGGTTTTGGAGAGAGTACAGAAAAGGTTTACCAAGATGTTGCCTGGTATGGATGGTATTAAATATGAGGAGAGATAGAATAAACTGTGAATCTTCTCCCTAGAGAGACAGAGACTGAGGGGGCGACCTGATAGACGTTTTTGAAAGTATGAGGGTTATAGATAGGGTGAACAGTTGGAGCCTTTTTCCCAGAGCAGAATTTAAAGTTACAAGGGGGCACAAGTTCATGGTGAGGAGGGACAGGTTCAGTAGAGATGTGCAGGGAAAGATCTTTTACACAGGGTGGTGGTGGCCTGGAATGCACTGCCAAGTGAGGTGGTTGAGGCAGATATGTTAGCGACCTTTAAGACTTATCTGGATAGTCACATGAACAGATGGGGTATAGAAGGATACAGGCGGTTGTTCTAGATAGGACATGTGATCGGCGCAGGCTTGGAGGGCCGAAGGGCCTGTTCCTGTGCTGTATTGTTCTTTGTTCTTTGTGTGACCCACGCCGTCGGGCGTCAGCCCATCAGGGGCAGGGCATCGGGGAGGGCCTCAGGTGACATCCTGAGGCTGTCCCGGCGGCGTGCATATTCCATTTTGGAGGGGCGGCGCACCGCAAAACGCGATTTTGGCGTCGGAGACTGGAGAATCCTACTCACAGACTACAACTGAAACTCTGAATCAGCAAATGTTGCCCAAACCAACAGAGTCCACCACTCCTCCTCCAAATATGAATAGAATGAGACCTGAAAGAATTGGCAAGCTTTCAGACCATCTGAATTTATAACATCAGAGACTTGGGGGGTGGTGGAGAAAAAGGTTAGCATGATTATAATATCAATACGTTGAGAGAGTGTAGCACAAGGGTATCTGGCATAGCAATGGTTAATGGTTAGAGGTGACCTCCCCCAAAGCCCCCACCAACCTCCTTCTAAATCCTTTCCTAACACACCCTCCAACCTCCTCTCAAAACATCCCCAAACGTCTCTGCAATTTCCACCAAAATCGCCTCACGCTGTTCCCTCACCCCTTCCAACTTACCCACACTCCCTTACAACCTGACCCTCAAACCCACCTTTAAACCCCACCCAGCCTACCCCACCCCCTCAAACCCTCTCCAAGCCCCCAAAATTGCCCATAGCCCCCTCCAATCACATCCCCAACTTACACTCAAAGGTCCTTCTCATCTCCCCAAAAAGGTCCTCCCCATCTCCCCATAATGACCCTCCAAACTCTTCCCTTCCTCCACCCCACCTCTGCCAACCCTTGTCCTAGGTCCATTGTAGATTGTGGGGTGGGGCAAGGGGCATGCGATGGAACTCCAAAGGAGGACCAAAGGCCTCCACTCTCACCCTTTAAAATGTGAGCTAGATCAGTGAATGGTGGGCAGATGGTGTGCAGGTCATGTGGTGCATTTTATTAGCCCTCTATCTTCAAACCAACCAGCAGGGGGCTATAGAAATTTTCCCTTGGTATCTAAATATAATAAGAGGTTCCTAACACCAACTAGTTTTACATAGAATTTACAGTGCAGAAGGAGGCCATTTGGCCCATCGAGTCTGCACCGGCTCCTGGAAAGAGCACCCTACCCAAGGTTAACACCTCCACCCTATCCCCATAACCCAGTAACCCCACCCAACACTAAGGGCAATTTTGGACACTAAGGGCAATTTATCATGACCAATCCACCTAACCTGCACATCTTTGGACTCTTGCAGTCTTGCATCCATGGCCGTAATACTCAGACTTTTACATGAACTTAGCAGGTAGGAACAAATTTAACATTAACCACTTCTTCCGCACTTTTTCTCAACCTGCCATCCAAATAATCAAATTTTCAGGGACAGGATTAAAAAGTAGTTTATGCAGTAAATAGTTTGGAAACAATGGTAAACATTGTTGAAATGTTTGTCAATAAATATTAATAGGTTTAGTCAAAATGAAATACAGGAGACATATATCTGAGTAGTATACTGCGATTGATAGCCTTGTAATTGGCTTCAGGCAAGGGCATCTCCTGTCAACAACTGAATAATCAGCCTAGCATTCCAGGGTAATGCAAAATTCAACACAGAGTACAGAATTATGAAGGAGCAGCTTTGACATCAGATATGCATAAAATAGTCTGGATATTTTTCTGACCTTTATATTTTGATACTTTACTTCTAAGTACAACAAGAACACAAATAGGAACAAGAACAGACCATATAGCCACTTAGGCCTTCTCCGCTGTAGAACAATATCGTGGCTGATGTTTACCCTCAACTTCACTTTTGTGCCTCATCCACATACTGCTTGGTTCTCCTAGAATTCAGAAATCTATCAATCTTACCTTAAATATACTCAATATCTCAGTATTCACAGCTCTCTTGAGCAGAGAGTTCGAAAGATTAGATGGATGAAGGTCCAGGAAACATGCACATTCCTGCAATGAAAATTTGCATTTGTATAGAATTGTTCACATCCACAGGATCAAAGGCCATTACTGCTTCACAACCAGAACAGAGAGCAGGGTTTAATATCTTAACCTTAAAGGGAGAAATCCCTTTCCACTCGATTGGGATGTCAGCCATGATTTTTTTTTGTTCAATTACTCCCAGAGGGCCTTGAACTTATGACCTTTTGATTCACACAAAGGGTGTTACATATCTGTTCAGTAGGTCTCAAGAAGAGGCTCTCAGTCATGGTTGAACTAATGGCTGAACATTAACTGTTTATTCATAACACATTACTATGTACATATTTACAGAGCACGACCGATGTTATGGGCAAACTCCATGCTTGCTTCTACATAGGTCTCTGTCCAGTCCACAATGACTTGAATCTTAGGCCATCTTTATCTTTACATCCCACTGTAGACGGTATTATTTCCCAGTCCTACATTAACCTTATGTACCCCAAAATTAAATATACTCGGCTGGATTCTCCGTTTCTGAGACAAAGTGTTGATGCCGGGGCATGATTCGTGGGGTTCCACGACAGCAAAACTGGCGCTGCACCTGGACCGATTCAGCAACAATCAAGGAGCTAGCACCGACACCACATGGAACACAATCGATACCAATAAGAAACAGAACCGGATTCGCGATTGACACTTGGGAGGTTGACAGGCTGCAACCACATATAGACACTTCACTCCCCACACACATCTCAGCCAACAAGATGGCAGCGAGGAGAGTGGCACCCTGTTTTAAGGATGCCAAAATGGAGACCCTCCTGGACGCCATTGATGAGAGGCGATTGATCCTGTACCCCAGCCCGGGAAGTAGGCTGCCAGTCGCCGTTCGCCAAGCCTGGGTGCAGGTGGCAGTGGGAGGTGAGTGCCACCAATACCACAATCTACATGTCCAGCAGAACCGGAATAAACTGCACAACCTCCTCAGGGAGGCCAGCGTGAGTGGGCAGCACTGTGCCCCTGGCACCAGCCCCCATCCCACACACCTGTAACCACCCCCCCCCACCAGGAGAGGGGCTGAACCCTCACCTTGCACCACATGCCAGCACACATGCTGGCTGACATGGTCAGGTGCCCTGGCCACTGAGGCCACAAGCTGCCCACCCTCTGGGCTGCATGCTTCGGACTGTCTAACAGTGTTGTTTTCTGTCCTCCTCCTCGTTCCCCCCCCCCCCCAACTCCCTGAGAGAAGGGTGCCCATAATGGCCGGGAGCGGGAAAAAACTGGAGGGGGACCACTGGACTTGCGGCCTCTCACTGTGGCAGAGCAACGGGCCCTGGTCATGGATGGCGGCCCTCAGGAAAGGGAAGTGTCCGGGGTGGAGGTCGGCCGGGGCGAGGAAGTGAGACCCCAAGAGTCAGTTATTAAATTACAGCTGACTACGCTGCTGTGCCTGACTTGTGACAGCACATTAAAAACACACCAAAGATCCATGAGGCTATCAGAATTCTCTAGTAGCATCTCCCGGGAATATACAGTGCTGAGTAAAACAAGCATTTTGTTGCTATTTCACTTCACAATGACCTACATGTCCAATGTTGGATTTGCGTTCTTACAAAGATGAAGAAAGCACAAAGGAACTGGCTGAACTCTGCACCTGATATGTGCATTTCTCTCCTCCTGTGAATCTGACTGGAGTGAGATTGTGAGGAGCAAGCAGACTCCCATTTCACATTAAAGGTAAGCACACATGACGTGTTTCGTGAAGTTTGGCTGGCATAGGTTGCAAAGGTCAGCCAGCATGGGTCCCAAAGGTTATCTGGTTGGCAAAAGTGAGTCCTGGGAAAAAAAGAAGTTTGAAAAACACTGCCCTAGACCACCTCTCAAGTCCTCTGCGAGAGAAGACAACACTGACGGTGAGTTACATATTTTTACATCGAGCATCATCTCTGCATGTTGTGGAGCCCATCCTACCCTATAAAAATTTTGCCTCAGGGCAGCATGGTGGCGCATTTCTGCCTCACGGCGCTGAGGTCCCAGGTTCGATCCCGGCACTGGGTCACTGCCCGTGTGGAGTTTGCACATTCTCCCTGTGTTTGCATGGGCTTCACCCCCATAACCCAAAGATGTGTGGGTAGATGGATTGTCCATGCTAAATTGTCCATTAATTGGAAAAAAAATGAACTAGGTACTCTAAATTTATTAAAATCCAAGAAAAAAAAACATTGCCTCCATATTTTATTAGACATGCTCACTAGCACCTGCATAGTTCTTTAGGTAAAATCAACTTTGTGTTGTACGGAATACATTGGCTGTGATTTTCACCGCGGGTACAAGATCCTGTTGTGACTTTTGCGGGAGGGCCATAGTAGTATTTGTAATGGTGAGATCTCAGGTTGATATCTCTCATTTCCTCTCCTCCCCGCTCTGTGCCGATTAGTACTGGCCTAGAGAAGCGGAGACCAGTTGTGATGGCCATTTGTGGGTCTCGGAGGTCATTGGAGCCCCCTGGGTGGTTGGGAATCAGGCAGGGCAGTATGCTGTCACTCCATGGGCACCATGGCAGTGCTAACAGAGCACTCTGACAGTGACAAATGTGGCACTGCCAGGGTGCCTGGGTGCTAGGGGTACTTTCCTGGTGCCAGGCTGGCACTGCCAAAGGTCAGGGCCTGAGTGGGGCCATGCCCATGAAAGGGGGTTGAAGGGGGTATGAAGTGGCCTCATAAAAGGTTGGAAGAGATGAATGGAGGCCCTGAAAGGGGGGGCTCCAAAGGAGGAGTGGGGTGACCTCAGCAATTCCATCACAGGGCATCCTCACTTGAGGTGGGGGGTAATGTCCATGTCTGCAAGGGTCACATTGTCCATGGATGGAGGTTGTGGGGGACCCTCAGCCTTCCTTAGAGATTGGGGCACCCTTTCAAAATGGCACCCTGATCTCTGAGGAGCAAGTCTTGTCAGCAAATTCAGATCCCCACTCCTAGAAATAGTTCAAAGTATGGGCTAAACCACATAGACATTCTCAAGGCTAAAGAAATTACTGTGTGGCTGAATCCAGGTCTGGATCTCACCCAAAAGCCGATGGAATACGCCCTGCCAAAATGACTGTTGCTTACAAATTCATCCAGATGTGCCAGCTGTGACTTCATTGGGGCAATATCACCTCTTAATCACAAGGTTCCAGGACTTGAGCACAAAATAATCGCAACAAATTCTCCACTGCAACTGTGATACTGCCGCTCTGTTGGAGATAGTGGGCGCAATCAAGCCAAATGGGAACTATGCCTCATAGAGAGCACGTTGAGTCACATGTTGCCTGGCAGTCGCAGTTCCAAGAAACACAACGCTATCTAATGCAAATCCAGTTGGAGACAGGGGCTCAGTGGGGAACGTGCAGCTGAGGCAGCTCTTTTCCTGCACTGAGGAGCCCTGCACGCCACTCTGCAAGCCTCTGATCCCTGGGAGACCAGTATGAGTAGTCCTCATTTGTGGGGACTAAGCACTGAATGGCACTCACCAGAGGTCTCCAAGGCGAAGGGGATAGATCTCAATGCCTTGGTTACCTCAGGTAACTGCATATTAGAGTAATAATAATAGTTTTTATTATTGTCACAAGTATGCTTACATTAACAGTTCATTGAATTTACTGTGAAAAGTCCCTGATCGCCACATTCTGGTGCCTGTTGAGGTACACGGAGGGATAACAAAGAATGTCCAATTCACCTGACAGCATGTCTTTCAGGACTTGTAGGGGGAAACCGGAGCACCCGGAGGAAACCCAGGCAGACACGGGGAGAATGTGCAGACTCCACACAGACAGTGACCCAAGCGGGAATTGAAACTGGGACTCTAGCGTTGTGAAGCAGCAGTGCTAACCACTGTGCTATCGTGAGTGAGACGAACTGTCTCACTCTAATCTGAAGATTTTCTAAAAGGTGGGCAGACTTTACATCGCAACGTCTCATGCTATGGTGTTAGATCTTGTGAGGCATGGTGAAACAAGTAGATTGTGGGAGCGTTGAGTCTCCAGGCACTTACCAGCTGCGTTGCTCTGCGGTGCGCTCCTGGCACCTTTGGCCTTCTCCCATAGATGTAAGATCCAACATAATATTTTGAAGAGAAGGAGGAGATATCCCTGTTTTATTTAACAATTTTTATCTTTCAATCTACATCACAAAAATAGATTTGTGGTCATTGTCACATTCCTCTTAGTGAGAGTTTGCTGAACAGAAATTTGCTGCTGAGCTTTCTACATTACAACAGTGACTAAACCTTAAAAGTACTTAAATGACAGTAAGTGTGTTTGGATATTGGTTGATTGTATCCCATCACTTCTAGGATTTTTACATTTCTTATATTTGCCTTTATTTACTGGAAGAAACATGGATTGACATATTTTTGGTGGAGGTGATCAGGTTTATATGTTGAAAGAGCTGGACAGCCAATGCAAAATGATTCACATGATGTTTGATTCGATGCATTTTATGGCATGTTTAAAAATATATATATATACATCTTCCAGTTTATGCCCAGCTCAGTGGCAATTGGTCACTGTCGGTCATTCATACTGAATCTTGTGTAGTTCCCTGATGGACCTGTTAGTGGAGATTGGGGACACAAACATTTGAACACAAGAATTAGGAGCAGAAGGCCACTCGATCCCTCGATCCTGCTCCACCATTCAATAAGATCATAACTCATCTGATTGTAACCTCAACAGCACATTTCTGTCTACCCCTATAATCCCACCCCCCGCACTTTGTTAATCAAGATTTTTCTGCTCTGTCTTGAAAATATCCAAGGATTCTGGCATGATCGACTGGCTGCCTTGCACCCAAACAGGAGCGTGACGTGATGATAGAGGCCTCCCGCTGGCTTTCCAACAGTCAGTACGCCTCGCGAGATCTAATAATGACAATCTTTATTAGTGTCACAAGTAGGCTTACATTAACACTGCAATGATGTTACTGTGAAAATCCCACAGGTGCCACACTCCGGTGCCTGTTCGGGTACATTGAGGGAGAATTCAGAATGTCCAATTCACAGGACAATTCGGCTTTCGGGACTTGTGGGAGGAAACTGGAGCACCCGGAGGAAACCCATGCAGACACAGGAAGGATGTGCAGACTCTGCGCAGACAGTGACCCAAGCCGGGAATCGAACCTGGGTCCTGGCATTGTGAAACAACAGTGCTAACCACTGTGCTACTGTGCCACCCTGATCTACTCACGAGGAGGCCGATCAGGATCCCGTCCACAATGGGCGGGACCAAGCTTCGCACACTTAAATAGATTTAAAACCCGCTTAGGCTTTCTGACTCGTGATCTATCGGGCTCGATGAATCCACAGGAAGACCTCAGCCGGGTGCTGTTCAGTACTGACCCATACAAACGTGGACCAGGAAGACCAGCACCCAGTGGGTCAGCCGAGCCATCGGAGGCCCCTGGCTGGTCAGGGTAGGGTGGGCCCCTGGCCCTCCCCCTTGAATACATGAACCTTGGCACTGTCACCCTGGCACTGCGATGGTGCCTGTGTGGCATTGCAGAGCCTGCAAGAACACTGCCAGGGTGGCAGTGCCAAGGAGCCAGAATGGGTCAGGGCCTGAGGGGGGCCATGCCCATGAAAGGAGGTTGTGGAGGTTCGAGTACAGGATGGGTATGAAGGGACCTCCGGAAGGTTGTGGGGGTGAAGGGTGGGGGTCCTGAAAAGGGAGGCCCTCAGTGACCCCATAGCAGGGTGTCATCACTTGGGGGAGGGGTAATGTTGGAGAATGCCCATGTGTGTGTGTGAGGGACCCACAAACCCACATAGAGATTGGGGCACCCTGACAAAATGGTGACTCGATCTCGGAGGAGCCGGTCTGGCCAACGATGAAAATAATTAAAATGTGGGCTTGATCAGGGAGAAACTCCCCAGGGCTAAAAACAAAAACGTGACTAGGTTAGATAGAGGTGGGGAACTTGCCGACAGAGCCGGGGGGAAACTCCCAGCAAAGCTCTCCACAAAAGCGCCCTCTGCTTCCACTGTCTTTTGGAGGAAGAGAGTTCTCGAGACACATGACCCTCTGAACAAATACATTTCTCTTAACCTCCATCTTAAATGAGCACTCCCTTATTTTTAAACAGTGACCCATAGTCCTGGATTCCAATAAGAGAAAACATCCTCCCCATATCCACGCTGTCAAGATTCCTCAGGATCTTAAAGGTTTTTAATCAAGTTGCCTTTTATCCTTCTATACTCTAGTGGATTGAAACCCAAAGTCATAATGCAGCTAAACAGGTTGAAGGTCAGCTTGTAAAATGTTCTGACATATACCAGTGGCAGCTGGCAAGAACAGGAGATTTTCCTGGTCACCCATATGATGGGAAGACATTGGAGCCTCTATCATCACCATCCATACCTCAGCCTACAACCTGTCTGTAAAAATGTATGTTGCCACCAAAATCCCAGAAAATTGACTGAGGGTGGGCCCAGCTACTGAATCCACAATTCATAAGGACAAGCTCCTTCTGAGAGGAGGGTTATTTGTTATTTTTGATGCTGATGAAGCATCAAAAACTATATTCAGGCATTTGGATGAATTCTTCCTCTGGAATGTAATTTACAAAGTAAGCATTCTAAATGTATTTCAAATGTAACTGTGTTGATTGTCCGCATCAACCTTTTAACTTATTTATGACAACAGGTAACTGGATATTTCAGGATCAGTTTCCCTACAAAAGAGGGGATTAAGTGAAGGGGCCATTATGTGGGTGGCCATGGTAGATTTTGATTGAACGGTATGTAAAATAACATGTGGTACAACTGGAAACATAATTGGGATATTCCCTCTCGACTTTTCTCTATCCCTTTTCTGCCTCTTTCTTTCTAGCAGTGTATGGGATTAAAGAACTGTAAAACTGTTTCCACAGGTAATAATATGGCTCTGCAGAGTCATTACTGAGATGGAAGTGATGTAATAACAATTATTTATTTGAACTAAAATTTATGGAGCTCACGTATTTGCAATAATCCCCCAATTGTAAATCACGCCAAGTTCTGGAGACTTATCCACATGACAAGAAAGAACACTTTAAATGGTGAATTCAGAAAGTTTGTTAACTAGTAAAAAGGAAAGGTGACAAGTAAGAAAGGTAAAATGCAAATCAATCAACAGTAATTAGCATTAATTAACAATAAGAGGAGAAAGCTTCACTTTAACCATTGTGCAGACTTCTCACCACCCTTCCCAGACCAGGATGCAAAGTGAAGGCTCCATTATAGTGGGTAATGTGTTAAAACAATAACTTTATAAATCTCTCTCGACCAACATGGCTTCTCGAGGCCCCATTTTTATACCTTAAAGATGTTGAAAGCTCACCTTAAGCAACTGTTGGCAAATAGCCAATTAGTGTATAATGTTGTATTTTAGGGCTAAACAACTAAATAGAAGAACAGAAATTAACTGAAGGGTAAATTAAAAGAGGCAGCCCCTAAAAGGACCACAGCTCAAAAAGAACAAAGAGGAATGGAAACTTCAACAACATTAAATCAAAATGGGAAAACTGGGGTCAATAAAGCAATTCAACCCCTGCAGTGCCACTGAGCACGGAAGGCCTCGAGAGTGCCCGTGGACACTGCATGCTCCCTCTCCAGGGACATCCGGCCGCAAATTAAGCCATGGAAGAGGGGCAGACAGTCCGGTCGGACGACCCCCTCAGTCACCTGCTGCTTGGACCTGTTAATGGCAAGCTACGCCAGGCCCAGGAGCAGGTTCACGAGGTGTTCCTCCGCCTTCCATGCTCCCTCCACACCGGATGCCCGTGGATTTTCAAAGAACACTTTAGCAACAACGTTGTTTAGAAACTAAAAAGGGAGTGCAACCTCGGACATTGACATAAATGTGGCTCACGGACTCCACAAGGCTGCAAAAGTGGCAAGGCTCTTGGGTGTCCATGAACCAGTGACCAATTGATGTATAATGTGTTCAGTTAGCCCATTTGCTTTTGGCTAATTATGCACATTGTCTTAAATTTAAGACAATGACTTCTTAGGTTAACTCAAGATGAGACCTATAACGTAAGTATTGATCAATAATTGAGTAACAGTATTTAAAGTCAAGAAATCTTGAATGGGGGCCTATTCATTCCTGCTGTCAAGGTTAAACAGGTCATGTTATTTCTTTTCCCTGTCCATCAGTAAAGGGAACAATGAATAATTTCCATGCCATTTTAAGAATCTGTATTAATAATTCAGCGCTAACATTTTAAAAAGTTATAAACTTTTGAGTTCCAGACTGCATTAATAGCCTCCCTAACGTATCTATGAATGAATTACTTATTCTTTAATTGTCTCACAAGTAAGGCTGTCTACTTAACTAATTTGGCTTGTTTCCAATTATGCAGGTTCAGTTTTATTTTAAATACTTAAAAACATATTTGGCTGGATTCTCCGACCCCCCGTCGGGTCGGAGAATCGCCGGGGGTGCGGTGTGAATCCCGCCCCCGCCGTCTCCTGAAGTCTCCGGCACCAGAGATTCATCGGGGGCGGGGATCGTGCCGCGCCTGTCGGCGGGCCCCCCTCCCGGCGATTCTCCGGCCCGCGATGGGCCGAAGTCCCGCTGCTGCAATGCCGGTCCCGCCGGTGTGAATCAAAACATCTCCCTTACCGGCGGGACTGGCGGCGCGGGCGAGCTCCGGGGTCCTGGTGGTTGGGTGGCCCCGCCTTTGGGGCGGCCCGACGCCGGAGTGATTCACGCCACTCAATCCCGCCAGGACCCCCCACCCCGCCGGGTAGGGGAGAATCCAGCCCATTAAGTCAAACTGCAAAATGATAGTCACACTAAAACTATTGATTTTGTATCTACCAACAGTAACTACTGCTCAAACCAACTCAATTTGAATACATAGAATGCAATATAACCATACCTGAAATGTATCAATTTCTGTCAGCAAACTTTCTTTTATTTGAATCTTTGCTGTCACTCCTTACCCTCCCGAAAAAATTGCCAAACTGATCTCCTGAATAGTTTGACCCGAAGATATCCTTTGAGTGCTTTGCATCCCTCTAACCTCACACAGCTTCTCTTGCAAAGCTAAAGGATTGATTTCCACTGCTCCTTAATCTGCAAAATACACAGGAACGACTCTCGTCAATGTTCCCACATTTCAGGCAACCTCTCCCATGATCCCTGATAACAGGAACTGTCCTAGATCTTCCAGAATGCCCTCTACAGACAAAGGCTGTTTGAAGATTTTAAAGATGAGAGCAGCAACATTGAGGAAGACAACTTTATGCAAAGTATTGCTCTGAAAAGAGCAGAAGTAGCTAACGTGATACATCCTGACAAGCCGTCTGCTCCCATCAATCAGAAGGGACTCTACTCTTCAAATATATAACAGTGTGTGGTCATCAGGAAAGGATTCTTCAGGTGTGTGCCAGGTCATAAGCCATGATCCTTATATACTGCGACACTTGTTCAATCCATGTCAGAGGTTCATTGGATCCTTGGAGCTGGGCAACCCTCTCTGGACTTGGTCCATAATGCTGATGAGAATAGCTCACACTGGAGTAGTGGTAAGATATAATGCCAGTCACAGCTCTACGCGGGGCATCTTAGAGCAGACAATTGCATATTAAAGATGCATTTCTCTTATCTAGACAGCTCTGGACATCTTCAATATGACCTTGAGAGGGTGTCATGCATCATTGTGGTGTCCTGTGCCCCTTCACAATCTGACCTTTGAAAGGGGAGAACACTGAAACCTAAATGAGGAAGAGGTGGCAAACATGTAATGTCAATGAGGAGGTCGACAGTTCAGAAATAAAGACATCTGCATTTACATAGTGCATAATGCACCTTATCCCCGTGCAATTCCAGCAGCGGGTTATGCAATGACAGCCTCCCAGGCAAAGGTCGTTTTCCTTGCTCACCAATGGTGTCAAAACTCAATCATGTCCAAACCTTACCTGGCCCATCCCTTTATGTTGACAATGGTCTCGCACACTGAAGCAGCCAAACATCATCAGCAGGATTCTCCCTTCGGGGGACTAAGTCCCCATGCCGGTGGGAAAACCGGCACCAAAACCTCCGGCGTCAACGAGCCCCCAAGGTGAGGAATTCTCACCTGTTGAGGGGGCTAGGTGGACGGCGAAGGGGTTGGCGCCGCTCCAGCCAGCGATGAAGGGACTGCGCGAGTTCACGCATGCGCGGAACGGTTGTCATGATCTCGTGCATGCGCGGAACCGCCGGCATGATTCCACGCATGCGCAGACTGGCCGTCCTTTTTTGGCGCATGTGCAGGGGGTTCTCTTCTCCGCACCAGCCATGGCGGAAAACTAAAGGGGCCGGTGTGGAAGGAAGAAGTGCCCCCACGGAACAGGCCCACTCGCAGATCGGTGGGCCCCAATCACGGGCCAGGTGGGCCCCCCCCCCACCCCGGGTCGGATTCCCCTGTGTACCCGTGAGCACCGCCCCCACCGATTACCTGCCAGGTCCAGCCATGTGGGACCACACGTAACCCACGCCGACGGGAATGGCCAAAGGCTCGGCCCATTAGAGCCTGGAGAATCACCGGGACACGGTCCCCAGACCGGCATGGCGGGAAACCCGCCCCCGCCCGAAAAACAGCGCCGGAGAATATGGCAGCTGGCGTTGGGGCAGGCTTCGCACTGCCTCCTTGACCCCCCCCCCCCCCCCCCCGGGGATTCTCCGACACAGCCGGGGGGTGGGGGGGGGGGGTCATTGAATCCTGCCCCATTGCTGTGACCTTGACATACCCTTTGAGCAATGCTTCAACTTTTAACCTGTCTGACATCATGTCACCTTCAGTGATTGAATCTCACAGACCTGAAAATCACAACCAGCCTTAATCAAACATGGACAGACCAATATACACAAAGTCAATTAGTCTCCAATTTGGCACGGCCTTCTTAAAATGTAAATTAGTGTTGGGCCTTGACCCCAGCACCTGCAAATAATTTTGAAGCTTGCTGCTTCTCGCCATGCCCATGGCCTTTGATGACCATAGTGGGCATCCTCTTGGTGCCACAAGCCCCACTGAACTTAGGGCAAGTAGGGAGCACCGGCATCATTGCAACTTCCTGTTCTGTGGGCACTGCTGCTGCAGGTGTTTGCATTATTCACAGAGGGCTACTGGCAACCTTGGGTGTGCCCTGAGAGGCCTCGTGAGCTTTTCAACTGCCCGCTCCTTTCTCTTTGTGATATAGGGTGGCACATTTCTGATTTTCACATATAGTGGTGCTCTTGGAGGAATGTCCAGAGACATCATTCATCTTTTATTGGCTCAATTTGTCATGTGAGTGTCCCTTTAAGAAAGATTTTTGTCTTATCACATGGCTTCAGTGATATCATTTTGTGGGTGGAGCTGAGCTGTAGCTGTGAGATTTTTTTTGGTTTCATTATTCTCATGCACATATACTCCCTTTCCATGCCAGACACTACAATCACTGCATTGATCATTGACATTAAAAGACTCTTTAACTTCCCTGTCAGCTCCAGCACCTCAATCTCCATGAGTTGAGCATTCAGATATCCTCTGCTACTCTTGGCATGCTTCACCTTGCTGTGAGCTCTTTTGTCTGGCAAGCACGAATGGACAGCAAGTTAGGCTCTGGATGAGGCTGAGTAAATTCCCTCATGCTGAACTTGGGCTTAATCCTTTGCTAGGTACACAATAATATACATCTCTCTTCCATCGTAAGGTCAGAACTGGGGATATTTGCGGATGACTGCACAATGTTCAGCACCATTCATGACTCCTCAGATAATGAAGCAGTTCCTGTCCAAATGCAGCAAGACCTGGACAATATTCAGGCTTGGGCTGACAAGTGTCAAGTTACATTCGTGCCACACAAGTGCCAGGCAATGACCATCATCCATAAGACAGGATCTAACCATCGCCCCTTGACATTCAATGGCATTACCATCGCTGAATCCCCCACAGTCAACATCCTGGGGGTTACCATTGATCAGAAACTGAACTGGACTAGTCACATTAATACTGTGGCTACCAGGGCATTTCAAAGGCTAGGAATCCTACGGTGAGTAACTTACCTCCTGACCCCCCAAAGCCTGTCCACCATCTACATTACACAAGTCAGGAGTGTAATGGAATACTCGCCACTTGTCTGGATGAGTACAGCTCCAATAACACTCAAGAAGCTCAACATCATCCAGGACAAAACAGCCCGATTGATTATCCTCCTTCCACAAATATTCAAACCTTCCACCACCAATGAACAGTGGCAGACGTGTGTGCCATCTACAAGATGCACCGCAATAACTCGCGAACGTTTCTTCAACAGCACCTTCCAAACCCACGACCACTGCCATCTGAAGGGCAGGAGCAGCAGATACCTGGGAACCCCACCACCTGGAAGTTCCCCTCCAAGTCACTCACCACCCTGACTTGGAAATATATCACTATTCCTTCACTATCGCTGGGGCAAAATCTTGGAATTCCCTCCCTAACAGCACTTTGGGTGTATCTACACCTCAAGGACTGCAGCGGTTCAAGAAGGCAACTCACCACCACCTTCATAAAGGCAACTAGGGATGTGTAATAAAAACCAGCGATGCCCACAACCTGTAAATGAATAAAACAAATCTCTTACAGGCAGTGCACTGGACTGAGAGGAGACTGAGTTCATATGAAACCCACATATGTCCAGTGATTGTGAAGCCGTTGCTGATGTTTAGCTGACATCAGGAACAATCACATAGACATTGAATGATCCTACTGTCCCGACCTACCTTTCAGCCACAGTTTGCAAAGAATTCACTCAGGCTCTCCCTTGCAGTTCGGAGAAGGTCATTCATCCTTTTGCTATACTGGACTCAGTCTGGTTACTGCACAGCTCACTAGCTTATTAAATTGTCTCTTGTGACAATCAAATGGAAAGAGTATCCCCTTGTGCTCACTAACTGCCTGGAAGAGGACCGTTAGCGATGTGTCAGTAAACTGTAGGGCGATCCTATGACCACTCCTCTGCAATGAATTTTCAGTCACAATTGGGATTTTCATAGTAATTTTTTTTTTCATAGAATTTACAGTACAGAAGGAGGCCATTCGGCCCATCGAGTCTGTACCAGCTCCTGGAAAGAGCACCCTACCCAAGGTTAACACCTCCACCCTATCCCCATAACCCAGTAACCCCACCCAACACTAAGGGCAATTTTGGACACTAAGGGCAATTTATCATGGCCAATCCACTTAACCTGCACATCTTTGGACTGTGGGAGGAACCCGGAGCACCCGGAGGAAACCCACGCACACACGGGGAGGATGTGCAGACTCCACACAGACAGTGACCCAAGCCGGTATCGAACCTGGGACCCTGGAGCTGTGAAGCGATTGTGCTATCCACAATGCTACAGTGCTGCTGTTGCATACCGTGCATACCGTACCGTGATGTTGGAATGTCATCGCTTATCTACCTGTTTTTATTCAATTTTTCTTTAACACTGTACAGAAAATATGTAACACAAAAAAGGGCGGATGTGGTGATATGCATCACTGTAAATACACAAGGGGTTAATGTAAATACACTACGACTAAGTAAACACTAGAGGGAGCACCAGAGATGTCATGACATGCAGACATACAACTAAAGAACACATAGAATAGGACATGTCCAATGGGCAGTCAAGACACCCAGAGGTGACACTACCACAAGGGGGCATTACAAAACCCATATATATGGACCAAGGCACACATGCTCTGTCTCTTTCCACAGGTGACACTTAGAGAGTAGGACAGGGGCAGATCAGAAGCATCACACCCACCACGTGGCTTAGATTAGACTGGTTAGTTAGATTGAGTTACTCCAGCAAGATTCATAGGAGAGTCAAACTCATAGAGAACTGTGCTAATGGTTCAAGAAATGCACATTGAACTTACTACAAAGTCTGGAGTATCTTTTAGTCAAAGCTGCATCGAGTTGGAGCCTGTGTTATCCCAGAGTACATAACACAGCATGAACAACAATATCATGATTAAATTCCACCCCTCTAGTGAGTAAAATAGGGGATGTGCAGAGAACCTGCACTTTACACCCTAGAAATTTAATTTCACTAAAGTGAGATTGATAATCCATCCAAATAAATTGAATTGCTTCTGCTTGTATACTGATATGTTTTATGTATCTACAACATAAGTCCCCAAAGCCTATCTAATTTATACTGATGTTTAAGAGGACTTTTAGTAAAGGTCTACATTCTGGACAGACAAAATGCTGTTTGAATATACATTCAATCAATCATGTTTTATGTCTGCTAATGCCTTGCAAGTAAAGTGGGAATGCATATTTCTCTAAATTATTAATTCAGTATAAACCCCTATCGGCAGCAAAAAAATGATAGGACAGTTGCACACCACATCAGAATCTGTGTATTATTAACTGAATTTTCTTTGACAACAATTGTCCTTTTTTGGTGAAGGATAAATTTCGTGGGCGGAATTCTCCGTTGACTGACGCTGAAATCGCGAAACGCGATTGGGCGAAGAATGGGCTTCGAAGCCAAAATCGCGGCGGGTGCTGATTTGACGAAAAAAATCGCAATTCTCCGTCACCTCGCCAGTGGCGTCAATGCCGTCTAGAAGGCACGTACACTAATCACTATTTGCATTTCATTAGCGGGCCCGACCTGGTATTCTCCAGGACCTCCGCGATAATCCGCCTCCGATGAGCCGAGTTCTCGATGGCGCGGTTCAATTCTGCTTTTAAAATATGTGAAACTCATGCTGTGGCTGATGAGGGAGAGAGAGAGAGTAGGTAGGACACAGAGAGGCGTGACTGGGGGCTACTGGGCCAGGCACTGGCAGGGCTGGCTGGGGTAGGGGGGGCCTGCAATGGCTAGAGGAGGGGGTAGTGACAGGGGAACAGACGGAATGGCCGGGGTGAACCCCCAAGGGACTGAACGGTGTCCTGTCATGGATCACCATTGCCTTGGCCTGCAAGACAGCCATCTTGCTGCGCACCATACTTGCCACACACCTTGGCCCCTGGTTCTGCAGAGTGACACCGGCAGTATGGGTGGCCCCATCACCAGCCCAGCACCCCACCCCCCACCATACAACCCCACCCGGCCGCCACCCGCTGGTGGCCCACGCAGGACACCACCCACAGTAGCCCCTACGAGAGCGCCGGGCAGGTGCCGCGGAGCGCACTGCTGATAAGGGCAGTGGCAGCTGACGGTACCCCTGGCAACAGGGACAGGCCCCCATGACAGAGGACCCATGGTGCGTGCCACCGATGGGACCATGGGTGCGGAGATGTGGGGGCATACGGGAGCAGAGCCGCAGCGCCAACCAGGATCATCATGTAGCCAGTTGGACCTGATTGGGCACTGAGGGTATGCACCATGCTAACATGTCGGCTTTTCACCCCCTGCAGGCAATGGATATTGGAATTCAACCAGTAATGTGGCCTTCCTGCTAGTCCCGCAGGGAGATGGTGCGACACATGTGCCAGATCACGGCGCACCTGGCACCGCGGGGGAATGACACCTTCTCCCAGTGGCCGTCAAGATGATGGTCGCGCTGACCCTTTATGCCACGGGGTCACAGGGTCCTTCCGGGTGCCGAGTGGGGACCTGTCCGGAATCTTACAGCCGTCACAGAGGCCCTGTATACCCAGGCCGCTCAATAATTCCATTTCTTTTTTTTTCAATTTAAAGAGCACAATTTTTTTTTCTGATTAAGGAGCAATTTAGCATGGCCAATCCACATACCCTGCTCATCTTTGGGTTGTGGGGGTGAGACCCACGCGGACACGGGGAGAATGTGCAACTCCACACAGACAGTGACCCAGGGCTAGGATTGAACCCAAGTCCATGGCGGCGTGAGGTAGCAGTGTTAACCACTGCGCAACCATGCCACCCCTCAATACATCCATTTCAATGTGTACCGAGCTCAAAAGGATGCTTGGGCAGCCGGGTTCGCCTTCATTGCAAACATGCCCCGGGTCCAGGGGGTGATCGACGTGATGCATGTCCCCCTTCCAGCGCCTGCAGATGACAGGCCTCTCTACACAAACTGAAAGGGGTTCCAGTCAATGAACATGCAGCTGATATGTGACCATCAGATGCACATCATACACGTCTGCGCCCGATACCCGGCTGTGTGCATGACGCCTACAATCTGGCACACTCGCCGATTCCTGATATGTTTGAGATGTCCCCCGGCTGATGGGCTGGCTCTGGGGGACAGGGTTTCTCCACTGTGGCTGTGGCTGTGGCTGATGGCACCTGTCCGGGGGCCACAGACCAAAGCAGAGACCTGCTACAACGATGCCCATACAGCAATCAGGAGTGTGATTGAGTGGTTCTTCGGCCTTCTGAAGATACTGTCTAATTGCCTGGACCACTTTGGAGGGGCCCTCCAGTATAATGCTGAGATGATCGGCAACATCGTGGGGGCCTGCTGCGTCCTCCAGAACATCTTGCAGCAGAGGGGCAATGTGCTGGAGGAGGAGGAGGAATGCCAGTCTGTGTCCGATGAGGAGGATGCAGGGAAGGGGGAGGATGTGCAGGACAGGCCAGGTGGGGTGTCGCACAAAGTGAGCACCAGGGCCAATGCGAACGGGACTCTTTGATCGCCTCCAGGTTCAGCAGCAAGGGTAGGGGGGACTGGCAGGGGCACAGACACCGCATCCCACCCCAAACACCTCCTCCCCCACCCCCCCCCGCCACACCCTTGCCTACAACCCCCACCATGATATATACCTGCCGCACTACAGGTTGGGGCCCTGAGTTGGCAGTAACACCGGTCTGGTCCATGGGATGGGGATAATGACAACAGGAATTGAAAGAGGATATTGAGAATGAGGGAGCACAGGAGGAGGAAGATCATCATGAAGAGGAGGAAAGGCAAGAGCAGCATTTACTGGAGCTGTCAGTGCTCTTGTAAAGAAACTCATCTCAGAGCACTTCACACATACATTCCTCCCAACTCCTGTCTTTAACAGCATAATATAATTCTCTTTCATCAGTATAATTGCAGCAGTGTGAGAGCATCTGCTATAAATATCAAAATGAATGCAAAATCTAGAACAAAAGAATTTCCAATTATTCTATTTAATTATGTATTAGCAGCAGGAATCACTCCTGGGAATGGTTCCAGACTTCAGGATGCCAAAGGATAGAGAAATGGGAAGAAATGTGACAGATGGAGTTGGAGGTCACAAAGTATGGAGTAGTCACTTTGGGAAGACAATGAACCCATGTCACCGCCACCCCCCGCCAGTAGCGGAGCTCTCGATGCGGCGGAGAATTCAGTGTCGGGCAGAAATAGAAATAAATAATAATAATCTTTGTCACAAACAAAAGAGAAAATGCTGGAAAATCTCAGCAAGTCTGACAGCATCTGTAGGGAGAGAAAAGAGCTAACGTTTCGAGTCCAATGACTCTTTGTCAAAGCTTTGTCACAAGTTGGCTTACATTAACACTGCAATGAAGTTACTCTGAAAATCCCCTAGTCACCACATTCTGGCGCCTATTCGGGTATACGGAGGGAGAATTCAGAATGTCCAATTCATCTAACAGCACGTCTTTCAGGACCTTTGGGAGGAAACCGGGGCACCCGAAGGAAAGACACGCAGAAACGGGGAGAATGTGCAGACTCCACACAGTCACCCGAGACTGGAATCGAACCCAGGTCCCTGTAGCTGGAAAGCAGCAGTGCCAACCACTGTGCCACCATGCCGCCCATTGACAGCTTCCACCCAAAGCCAGTTATCTGCATTATTTCATTAGTCTCTCTTCATACTTGAATGGTTTTGACTAGTCAGCTGTGAAGCTAACAGAGAGCAGTTAACTCTCTTTGATGTGGTCGAGGAGCTGTCAGTCATAGCTTGATGATTATAAACATTGCTATTAGTTTCACAGCTGACTACATCAAAGCTATTCAAGGATGAAGGGTTGTGCACAAATCAGATGCAATTCAGCTCCGGCGGGTGAACATAGGGTGGGATTCTCTCACCCCGGGTCAGTTCAGAGAATCAGCAATCACGCCGTTTTTTTACACGACGCAGGTCCAATGCCGTTCCGCCATTCTCTGAACCAGCGAGAACGGCGTCATCGTGATCGGCGCCGTGCCACATGGAGAATGGCCCAAGGGGGTAAGTTCAGTGATTCTCCGGGCCCGTGGACTCTGCGGGCTGGATGGGCCGAAGTCCCGACCTGGTGTCACGCGGCACCGTTCTAATCTGCAAATAAAAATCATCAGCCAGTCGTGCACGGCTGGGGCTGGGGGTGAAGGGCTCCATGTTGGGGGGGGGGTATGGACGACATGTCAGTTGGCCTAGAACGGCCCACCATGGCAGGGCGGTGCCACAGCCACTGCCGCCATTGCGGCGGCCAGGCTGATGGGCACCGACACCGGGCGCTGGCTGCCTGCAAAGCTCCCAGCCGGAACCCCCAGGGGCCGGAACCCCCAGCCGATGGCACCCACCGGCGGGCAGTTCCAGGACCGCACCCATGGCAGCCCCCTGTGAGGGCATAGCCATCCAACGATGCCGCTATCAGGAGGGACAGGAAATGCTGGGCGGAGCACGGAGGGTGTGGACAGGGATCTGGGTGCATGCGTGGCTGTGGTGCAACCAGCCAACTGGGGCAGACATGTAGCCCATGACACCTGGCTGCAGAGGGGGCCATGCGTCATCCCTAAACATGCTGTATACCCCCCACCCACTGCAGATCATAATCTTTGGGCACCAGCCAGCGATGTTTGTCGCCGTGGTGGGAGCCGCTGCCTTGCATGCAGCCCTGTGGCAGCGACGGCGCAGGCGGCTCTTAACGTAAAGCGCGACAACTTTTATGAAGGCGTGATCACTCTGGCGAAGGATTAGAAAATCCCGCCCCCTCATCTCCCAAACGGAGAATCCTGCCCATAGTCTCCAAAATGGGGTATTCCGGCAATTTAATTCATTTACAGGATATGGGCATCGCTGTTAGGCCAGCAATTTTTTCCTATCCCTAGTTCCCTTCAGTAGGTGGTGGTGAGTTGCCTTCTTGAACCGTTGGGGTCCTTGAGGTGTAGGTACACCAACTGTGTTGTTAGGGAAGGAGTTCTAGGATTTTGACCCAGTGACATTGAAAGAACGGCAATATATTTCCAAGTCAGGGTGGTGAATGATTTGGTGAGGAACCTCCAGGTGGTGGGGTTGCCAGGTATCTGCCGCTCTTGTCCTTCCAGACGGTAGTGGTCGTGGGTTTGGAAGGTGCTGTCTAAGGAACCTTGCTGAGTTACTACAGTGCATCTTGCAGATGGTACACACAGCTGCCACTGTTTGTTGGTTGTGAAGGGTTTGAATATTTATGAAAGGGGAGAAATCAAGTGGGCTGCTTTGTCCTGGATGGTGTCGAGCTTCTTGAGTGTTGTTGAAGCTGCACTCATCCAGTCAAGTGGAGAGTTCCATTACACTCCTGACTTGTGCCTTGAGGATGGTAGACAGGCTTTGGGGCGGAGGGGGGTAGAGGGGGGGGGGGGGGGGGTGGCGGTCAGGAGGTGAGTTACTTGCCATAGGAATATTAATCTTTGACCTGCCTGTAAATGCCATGATTTCGAGCACATTCACATTGGGGTCCATATGCACAAATCATTAATGGTGGTAAGGCAAGCATATGGGTTCAAGGAAATCGTAAATCGATGAATAAAATACAAAAGCTAAGGGAATATGCTCAAATATTAGAAATCACTGGTTAGGCCTCAGCTGAAGTATTATGGACAATTCTGAGCACCACACTTCTGGAACAAAATAAAGGTCATATTAAATAAGAGCAAGCTTGCTCTGCCATGTAATAAAGTCAAACAGATCTAATTGTGGCTGTAATAAGGACATGGGGAGTCCAAACCAAGTAAAATTATAAACAAAATTGTTATTTACAGCACAATATATACACAGCCTGGTAGATCCCAACTAGGTTCTTTTCTGGTCAGTGCCTTACTGGCTGATCTTTTATATGGAGGTCAATAGAGATCCACCGCCTCCTTCACAGCAAACTTGCAAGTTAAATTCTCTGTTGAAGTTAAAAACTCACCACTATTCTTAGAAATCCCCCGATACCAAAAAGGGTCAATATTCTAAATGGTGAACAGGGATTCTCACTCCCTGACTCTGATGCAGGCTTCGGTGGGTGCTATTCAGTTCAAACTATATTTTCAAGTTATCCCCCGGTATAACCCTTACCTTCACCGAAGAATTTTACCTAATTACCCCTTAGTAACATTGATATCCTGGGTCCTGCGATGCTAAGTAAGTAAAGTGGGCTAATAACCACTGTTTCAGGTTAAAAACTTTAAGCTATTTTATTATTATATATTTTTTTTCCTTTGAAAAGATGCAATCATTGTCTTTACAGAATAGTAAAAAGATTTTGCTTCTGGATCCTTCTGGTTGGTTGAAGGGACCTTCAGGCCCAACTTAACAATCAATCTTTTTTTTAAAATCTGGTCTTCTTTAGATGTATCCGCTGGTGAACTCGGTTGCTATTTCCTTTCTTTCCCATGTACCGAGCTGTGAGAGCTGATTCTGCTGGTTGTCTCTGAGCTGACTCTGAGCTGACTCTGCTTCCTCTTTAAATTCTAGTCTTCCTTAGAAGTATTAGCTGTTTTAGCTCGGCTGCTATGTCTTATCTTTCCCATGACCGAGCTGGCTGTAAGCTGACTCTGCTCGCTTCTCTTGTTTCTTCTCTGCTTCTCTCCTCTCTCTGAGTTCTGGTAGTTCCTGCTCTGGTCTCTGGGTTTATATTCTCTTTCTAACAGTTATTAAGTTTTTATGACTTTATTGTAAAGTAACTTTTATTACACTGGATTATAAAAAGTATCTTTGATCTAAACATTCTAATACAACTAAGTATTCATTTTGACATAACCTCACCTCTCAGGTCTCTGATTACATTGTTTCCTGTGTGATGTTCAAAGTTCCTTTGTGATATTCAAAAATGCTTTAATTTCAATAGATGTGTGAATTTTGGTTCGGTTCTTGTCATTTCTATAGTTTTATTTTCCAATTGTGTCCTCAGCTCATAATTTTGACTTTGATTTTGGCTCTAAATTATGTTTCTCGTGGACTGATAGTCTCCAGTTTTCTTTAATTTACTTGGTGTTAGCAGAATTTCACACCTAGAACTGTCACCAAATTCAACTGAACCCTCATCCTTTCCTTTCCAGCTGCTTACTAAGAGAGTTAATTTCAATGAAGGTGTGAAACATTGCTTTTAGCGTATTGCTAAAAATCCACTTGGTTATGACTTGAAAGGTTTTGCATTTATCACTTACCTCAACTGAAACTCTCACCATTTTCTAGATGCTTACTAAGATAGTTACTATCAATGAAGGTGTGAACCATTGTTTTTAGCTTCATACGAAAATCCTGTTTGTTTGTTTGGGAGAAGGAATCTGCATTTTATAATCCTGCTCTTTGCAGCTGCTGTTAACCCTTTGTGGGATCTTTCCTTGTATTCTCTCATGTTTCCCTCAGACCAGATATTGCCAGACTTCCGTGTTTCAAATGACACATCTTTCCATATTTTCAATTACACTGTCCACAGCCTGTAATGGTCTTCTCTGTAGATTCATTCATCCAGGTTCTCTGAAACTTCAGAAGTGCAACAGTGACAGCCTTTCTGGAGAGAGAGTAGCAAGTTCTAGTCTTTGTTTGCAGCCTGTACTAGTTTTTCTGTAGATATATTCATTGAGGTATTCTGCAGGTTCAGAAATCCAGCACTCACAGACTTTCTGGAGAGAAACACAGAGGAGAGAGTGTAGCAGGACCTGGTCTGTTTGCCAGGATCAAACTGCAAACTCCTCAGGACTCTGAAAAGCATTCCATTGGGATAGGGTCCAATCACCACAGGTTACTGGGCAGAGTAGTCTTTGGGCCCATTCAATAAAACCAAGCCCCACCCCATATCTAATTCTTTGGTGCCAACAAGTCTGAAGCCTCCTGTTCAAACCAGCAGGATTCTCTCTGCTTTTGGTAACTTCTGAATTCTGCTGCTTTATTAAGATTCATGCCCGTTCATCATCCATGGATCAAAAATAATAATGGCAAATAAAAGAATGGGGGAAATAAGGGAATGAACAGTAAGGACTCTTACAATACAAAGTATCTGTTCAAAGCTTCTACCATTATAATGTTTACCATCAATACTTCACTAGTCTCACCCTCTCAGCAACCAATAGTCACTTTAGCTACTTTTCCTTTTTGTACATTTCTAGAAACCCTTATAGTCTATTTTTTTTCAATATTTTTATTCAAGGCATTTTTTTATACACGGACAAAATCAGAAGACAAATCAAACAATTCATCAAATAACCAACACCCACTCTCCCGCGCTCCCCTGATGCCGCCCCCTTCTCACATCCTGCCTTCCCCATATTAACCCCTTTACTGCCCCCCCCCCGTACCTATGTACCACTTTGAACTGAATGAAGCTTAGTCGTGCACATGATGAGGACGCGTTCACCCCTGAAGGGGTGTCCAGAGATGAGACCTCTTAAAACTGAATAGCTAGGATAACACTAGAATAGTTCTGCACAAGTTAGTTTATTAAGGGTTGAGATTAATCATAGAAAGTATACACAGTAATCATTATTAACTATTAAACCTGTATTTGTAGGACATAGCTGTGATAATCATTTGAATTCTAGCTACAAGCAGTGGCCATAATGCATGATGGGATTTAAGCTAGCGAACTTGCCCCTGTTTTTGAGACAAATGGAATTGTGTAGTCAGCAAATTACATGGTCAAATCAGTGAACAGTTTTTTTATCAGTGGCCCCAGTATCCTATCTCAAACAATCCATGGAGTAAAGGGGAAACCAACTTTGGTATCCTGCCCCTGGATGAACAATGAGGTGGGCAGGAACAGACTTCAATAGAAGCTCAGCAATGTCCGAAAAACAACTTTAGAATGGACAGAAGATCCTGGTAAACAACAGATGACAGGATGGGGTTAAATCATGAGCTGATCACAAGTCAGCATTTTATTTAAAGTAATTTTATTGGATAATATAAAAGTGACAGCTCCAAGGATTGGATCAAGTCCAACTGGGGTGGGCTATTGATTTTTGGAAAATCTTATAATTGATGTGTTTTTATCAGTGTTCGGCAGGTTGATCTTAGCATTTATCCAGTTCTCTCTCTCTCGTGAACACAAAACCAAGATTGAACTAATTAAGCCGTCTTAACCAGGTCGATGTGTCTGCTCTGTGTATTAAGCTTAGCCATAACTAAAAGGGGAGTACTCCACGTGAAAGTTGGCTCAATACTCAGGTGTTGGAAATGCTCCCGCAACCCCCCGCAAGGCTTCTGCCAAATCTCGGCCCCCCACCACCCCTCCCAGCTCCTCCTTCCACTTGCATTTAATGTCCCCCACCAGTGCTCCCACCAATTCCATCGACTCCTGATATACATCTGACACCTCCCCCTCCCCTATTTCGTCCCTCGATGGCACCTGATCCTGCAACCCCAAGGGCAGCAGTTCAGGAAAAGTCGGTACCTCTCTCCTTACAAAGTCCCGACCCTACAGGTACCTAAAGCCAGTCCCCCTGGGCAGCCCATACACTTCCCCCAGGTCTTCCAACGTCGCAAATATGCCCCCGATAAACAGATCACCAAAGCGCTCAATCCCTGCCTGCCATCACCCCTGAAACCTCGCGTCGACCCCCGCCGGTACAAACTTATGGTTATTGCAGATCAGAGCCCACACCGAGGCACCCTCCAGTCCCAAATTCTGCCTCCACTGCCCCCACATCCTCAGGGTCGGCACCAATGCTGGGCTCATGGAGTACAGGACTGGTGGGAGCGGTAGAAGTCCTTAAACGTGTTCTCCGACATGATGCCGTCTCCATCCGTCCCCACGCTGACTCCTCCCCCAGTCCCACTTCCTAACCATAGCTATATTGGCCACCCAGGAGTGATTTATCATATTTGAAAACACCAGCCCACCACCCCACCACCCCTACCACCATTCTAAGAAAGCCCTCCTAACCTGCGGGGTCTTCCGTGTCGACATATACTCAGAGATCAGCGCATTGCTCTTCCTAAAACATGACTTGGGACAAAGATTGAGAGGTTCTGAAATGCAAACTGAAGCCAATGCAGCACCGTCAGTGACAGCGGCAGCACATCCCACATCTTAAAATCCGCTTTCACCTGCTCCACCAACCGAGCCAGGTTCAGCTTGTGCAGCTGCGCCTAGCCCCGCGCCACCTGGATACTCAATTACCTAAAACTCACCCCCATCACCCTAAATGGTAACTTCCCTCACCTCCTTTCCTGCCCTTCAGTCTCAGTCGAGAACACCTCATTTTCCCCATATTTGCATCCTGAGAACCAGCCAAACTCTCCCAGGATTCCCATTATGCCTTCTATCCTGCTCAACGGGTCAGAAATATACAGCAACAGGTCATCCGCATACAATGACACCCTCTTTTTAATGCCTCCCCCCCACCCCACTCAATCCCTCTCCAGTCCCTCAACATTCTAAGCGAATTGCCAGCGGCTCTATGCAGACGAAGAGCAATGCAGAGAGAGGGCACCCCTGCCTCGTCCCATGATGCAGCCCAAAGTTCCCCAAACTCACTCGGTTCATCCGTATGCTCGCGACCTTATTGCAGTCGGACCCAGTTCACAAACCCGAACCGCCCCAGTTCCTCCAATAAATATGCCCACTCCACCCAATCAAACCGCCTTCTCTGCATCCATCGCCACCATTCCCTCCACCTCCTTCCCCTCCATAGGTATGATTACATTAAACAGCCTCTTCATGTTCGCCGACAACTGCCTTCCATTCACAAGATCCCTTTGATCTTCGCTTATCACCCCCGGGATACAGTCCTCAATTTGCGATGCCAACACCTTCATCAACAGCTTGGCGTCCACATTAAGTACTGACATCCGCCGCTGTGACCCACACTGTTCCGGATACTTACCCTTCTTTCATATTAGGGAGATGGAAGTCTGCAACAAGGTAGGGGGGAGTTCCACCCACTCCCTTGCTTCATTTTATGCCCTGACACCCAGTGGCCCCAGGTCTGCCAAAACTTTTTGTAGAGCTCTACCGGCAAACTGTCCATCCCACATTCAGCCTCCACTGCGCGTGCTGGCATCGTCCCCCAGACCACGCGCAGACTCACCCAGTGAAGCACGTGGTCAGCAATCGCAATCGCTGAAGACTCCGAGTCGGCCACCCCCACCAGTAGCATCTTATCTAGCATAATTAAATCAATTCGGGAATCCACCCAGTGCACATGGGAGATGGCCAATTAGTGTCATAAACATTCATCCCAGGGATGTTAGAGGGCGCAATTGCTTTCTGCTCCTGGAAGAGGCAGAGCTAGTTGGCACTGCTCTAAGGTTACATAATTCAGAGATCTCATGGCTATCATGCCTCAACACCTCGGCCTCCTGAGCAGCTACCCCAGAGGCTGAGCCCCCTACCAACCCCCCAGGTGGGCACCGTGTTGTTTTCTCTTGGGGTCTCATTCACCCAGTCCATTAGGCCCAGCTCCTTGGCTTTCATCACATCTCACTCAGTGTGCCACAGACAGAAAACTTACTCAGCACTAAACGCTGACTCATGCAGCATTGAAAGCACCTGAGGATGCTGAGGAATAGCCCATTGAGGATGGAGGCCAGGCAGGAGGCCTAGAGATGTCTCTGGCTTCTTGGATGAAGACCAGCTCGTTTGTGTACAGTGTGACCTCCACCCCAGAATGAGTGTCCCCTCTGTGACCAGGGGATAAAAGTGGCCAAGATTCAGTCAGCAGGGTTCTGTGGCAGGGGAATCCTTGAGTGCCTGCTGCCCGGTCAGTGTAGGAGGGAGATGATGACTCACAGTGAGGAATAGTTTGTGATGTTCCTCAGAGAATGCTTATGTCTGACTTCTGTCTGTCTGCTGCCAGCACACTGACTTCCTGGTTCATGTCTGAGCGAGGCTCATGCTTCATATCTTTGTCTCTTTGATATAAGCAGGGATTAATGGTGAGGGTTTTAGATTCAGTGAATCATATCCTTCGACAGAAGTTTATGGGGCTCTTCCATTTAGTCTTGCAGTCACAAGAGTGCTGACACTCCCTCCTGGCATTCCCGGCTCTACCTTTGCATCTCAAGCAGCTAAGGGGTTAATGTATCCAGAGGCACAGCAGCTGGCTGGGGCACAGCTGGCCCCTGGGATCCAGCAGTCTTTTCATTATCCAATCCCTGAAAGATAACTGCCTCCACCTGATGTGCATCAGAAGCAGTGTAGTGCTCACCAGATAGTGACCCAGGAGCCTTCATGCTAAGATCTGAGGTGTGTGTCTCTGTACAGTGGACGGTGCGGGTGATAGATCTGATGCTCCTTCGGTGTACTGCTCCGACATCTCCTCCAAGGTTGTGTTGAGGGTGGACGATGGGACACTGCTGGTGGATAGGCCAGGCTGTTCGGGTGAGTTTCCTGCAAGGCAAAGAGCATGGTATTAGGACATGGCCAGGTCAAAGCTTTAGAATACACAGAACTGACTTGAGAATGGTCATCTTGATGAAAATGCTCCTCACTTTTCTCTCACAGGCCCACTTTGCGCTGAGCACAGATCCGCTCCTGTGCCTCCCCTGCGATCTCCAGGGCTCACTCCTCGAAAGGAGTCAGGATTTTCATCCCGGGCCTCCCACCGCCTGCCTTCTTGCGCTCATGGCAGTTGTGAGCTAGTTTATCCTGCAGGAACACAAATGGGAATAATGTTAGCTGGCCGCCTGGTGGGTCAGATGCCAATGATTTCTGGCACGTGTGGGCACTATGCATAAGTATGGAGGGGTTCCAAAGAGGAGTGCCAGGATTGTGAGCAAGCTTATGGGCAATCAGGCTGGGTCCCTGCTGGATGGCAGCTTGTGGGGTCCAGGTGACATTCCGAGGGCTGATGGCAAGTTGGGCTGCAGAGAGGAAACTGGGAGCACTTACCCTAGTACAACGGAGTCTGTCATTCACCTTCTTACGGCATTGCGCCCCTGTACTCTTGGTCAGGCTGCTGAAACTGACCAATGTTGTGACCGTCTCCCAGACGGGATTTCTTATCTTGCTGGAGGGTCTCCTGCCAGCCCAAGGCTATATTGTCGGCTGTTTCTCCTCAACAGCATCCAGCATATGGGTGAGGGCTCCCTCGGTGAATTGACTCAGACTTCGCCACTGCCATTCTCCTGTCTTGAATGAGAGCACGTGCTGTGCATCAGTTTGATTAAAGTGCTCAGATGATCCCAGGGGCATGGAAATAAAAGCAAATGGGCCATAATGATTCATTTGCATCTATTTAGTGGGCCCGGCACCCTATGCTCCCGCCTCCCATGATTCTCTGGTCCTCATAGGGCAGCACGGTAGCATGGTGGTTAGCGTAAATGCTTCACAGCTCCAGGATCCCAGGTTCGATTCCCGGCTGGGTCACTGTCTGTGCGGAGTCTGCACGTCCTCCCCGTGTGTGCGTGGGTTTCCTCCGGGTGCTCCGACAGTCCCACAGTCCAAAGATGTGTGGGTTAGGTGGATTGGCCATGCTAAATTGCCCGTAGTGTCCTAAAAAGTAAGGTTAAGAGGTGGGGGGTTGTTGGGTTACGGGTATAGGGTGGATACGTGGGTTTGAGTAGGGTGATCATGGCTCGGCACAACATCGAGGGCCGAAGGGCCTGTTCTGTGCTGTACTGTTCTATGTTCTATGTTGTATGTTCATGGCCGGGAATCTCATGGCCGGGAATCACATGGCCGGGAATCTCATGGCCGGGAATCACATGGCCGGGAATCTCATGGCCGGGAATCACATGGCCGAGGTTCACTTGAGGTTTCCACAATCGTGAACCTGGTGTGGTGGAATATCGTAGTGGGCCACGGGTGATACTTTTGCCCACCATGAGGTCCACCATGTCAGGACCACGATGGTAGATACCATCTGAACCCACCCCCCTGCACTGCAAATTAGCCCCAACACTCGCCTTTCCCCGCATTGCACAGGAGCCCCCAACCCCCAGATTACTTGGGTTCTCCCCCCACCCCCAAGAATGGGGGTGAGCCAACATGCCCCGCCCCCACCGGGAGCCCTGTAATAGGGAGAACACTCACAAGGATCCCAGTTGTAGGGAAATCCCCCACAGGGACCCATATGATAGGAAAACATCCCACATGGACCCCTGTGTGAGGGACACCCCCTAGGGGCCCCCGTGATAGGGAGAACCCCACAGGAACCCCCTTGACTAAAGGGATCACCCAGGGCCTCCCAGACCAAAAGGACTCTTCCCAGGAACCCTGTGATTAAGGGACCCCCCCTCCCTCAAAGACACACCCTTCAGAACAGAGATGCTAGAGGGCAGTCCAGACAGGGGCTGTAGCAGGCATTATCGTTATAACACTTTCCTTGCAGTTCCATGTATCCATTCCTCGAAGTAGAGCAGCTGCGTCTGCACCTGATCCACTATCTGCAGTCCATTCATGAAAGCGCAGTGAAATCACACAATTGAGTCACTGAAATGCATTGAGTGCACTTTCAACTCTTTGATGTGGGCAATGTTTACAAACATTGGGGCTTCACCACTTAGGGCATAGAATTTTGAAGGAATATGAATGAATCAAAGCCTACACCTGGTTTTTATGAGTTGTCAATCACAAACCATTATTCGAAAGCCATGAATGGACTGCAGATAGTGTATTCGCAGCGCAAACCCTGCTGCCAGTGTTGCGAGATAGAGAATCCAGGCCCCTGTCTCTTTACACATAATCAGGTCCAAAATAGGGGACTGGATTCTCTGTTTGGGAGATTAAGTCCCCACGCCGGCATGAAAATGGTGGTGTTTTACGCCAGGAAAACAGCCTCAAAACAGCCACCGATTCCATGCTCCTGGGAGGGCTAGCAGCCAGGTAGCATAGAGCTCCCAGCTTGCCAAGATGGCCCAGATTATTGCCGGGTCCATAGCCGCGCATGCACATGGCGACGGCCTGCAGCGACGTGCCGTGCTTCATTGCAGACGCAGCTCGCGTGCACCGGACCGCCCCCTCCCCCCCCCCAACAGAGCTCCCAGCCCCGAATAAACCCCCCCCTGCCCGCGGAATGGCCCTCCCCCGATTGTGGTGGCGCTTGACTGAATCCGCAGCCACCACACTGAGTTCACGACGGGTGCGACCACACATGTTCCACGCCATCGGGAACTCAGCCGATCGAGGGCGGAGCATCATGGGGCAGGCCTCAGGCAATGGCTTGAGGCCTTGGATACAGCGTGCGCCGTACTCCTAGAGTATGCTGCTTTTCAGAGGGTAGAGCATCACGAAAGCGGTGCTGCCCCCGATTTTGCCATAATTGGGATTCTCCAGAATCTAGCCCCAGAACTAGTATGAAGGTTAGTACAAAGAGCCAGAAGAGACACAATAAATAACAAAGAACAAAGAAAATTACAGCACAGGAACAGGCCCTTCGGCCCTCCAAGCCTGCACCGGCCATGCTGCCCGTCTGAACTAAGAGCCCCGACCCTTCCGGGGACCTTATCCCTCTATTCCCATCCTATTCATGTATTGGCCAAGATGCCCCTTAAATGTCACTATTGTACCTGCTTCCACCAGCAGCGAGTCCCAGGCTGCCACCACCCTCTGTGTAAGAAAACTTGCTTCGTACATCTCCTTTAAACCTTGCCCCTCGCACCATAAACCTATGCCCTTAGTAATTGACTCTTCCACCCTGGGAAAAAGCTTCTGACTATTCACTCTGTCCATGTCCCGTAATCTTGTAGACTTCCATCAGGCCACCCCTCAACCTCCGTTGTTCTAGTGAGAACAAACCAAGTTTCTCCAACCTCTCCTCATAGCTAATGCCCTCAATATCAGGCAACAGCCTAGTAAATCTTTTCCCTATCCTCTCCAAAGCTTCCACATCCTTCTTGGAGCATGGCGACCAGATTTGAACACTATATTCCAAGTGCAACCTGACTAAGTGAATTGAATGGTCTACTTCTTTGAACATCTATAAATCTTTTAATCCCTCCTTTCTGTGCTTGCTTATCGCTATCTATTCAGGTGCTCATATGGCATTGGTGGAGTCATACACACTTGAAATATTAACTCTGTTCCTCCAGCCACAGGCGCTGCCAGCACTGCTGAGGTTTTCCAGCATGTTCTGTTTTTATTTCAGATTTCCAGCTTCTGCAGTATTTTGCTTTTATTACATTTGGTGGAGTGGCTGATGAGGGACAAGGCATGGTGTCACTCCTATGATACTCTGCAAGATCAGAGTGCAGGAGCAATATGACACCCTGCAAGCCCCTATAAATAATAAATTCCACAGTCAAGCTGGCAACAGGTGTATTTTATTAATTTGTTGGGTGGGAGGGTGGGGGCGGGTGGCGTCACTTCATCCCTAACAACTTACTTGGGACAGAGTTCCTGGCCTGCAGGCCTAAAATACACCCTGGTGCGAGGGGTGCCTTCCATTGGCATGTTATTCACTCTGCCAATCTATGGAATTGATCAGGGAGGATACATCTCTGCAAATATGTGAACAATGGGCATAACCCATGAAATTTAAGCTCCTTTCTCCATATCATTTACAAATATGATGAATAGTGGGAATTAAAAATCATTACTGGTTAATTCCTGCAAGTAGTGCACTTCAATTTATCATAATCTGGTGTCTTCTGTGGTTAAACTGATTAGGAATGTGAGATGAATGTAATACATGCCAGGTCTTCTACACTTCTCTCAAACCTCCTGTAATCCAATTTCAGCCACAATTTCCCTTTCTCAGAACTGCTTTGTGTGATCAAAGGTTTCTGCTGAGACAATCCCTCCACTTGTTCGATACTACATGGCATTTTTGATAAGCAGTGTGGATCAATAAACCATTCTTGTGCACCACACTTTCCATAGCATTAATTGATTCGACTGTGTTCAATTTCTTTCTTTGATTGCACATTCAAAAACTTGGTTAAAAACATCCCATAGTTATGCTCTTCAGTGTCATGGGTTTATATACCTTCTACAATCAACAATCCAAAGTATTCATTTCATTTGTAACCAAGCACTCAATCAGGACTTGAAATGGCCTTTGGCTTATTTACTGCTTTGTCTTTATATATTATTGCAAACAATCATAATTTTTACAATTTGCTCTGATAAATTATGAACTTGAGAAATGTGAAGGGAATATAAGTACAGCTGGATCCAAAGAAATCAAGTGTCTTTAATTAATACTATCACATTTGGATTGCATGAAAACTTCAGAAGCACAATTTGTGCAATTGCCACTTTGATCTTGTTTGTGTTTTCTTAACACAACATTATAAGGATAATTAACTCTTTTTTTAGAAATAGAGGTAATGACAGTTTAAATTATCATTGAAATGTTAGTTTATCCAAATATCAGCTTTCTTGACGTTCATGTGCGTCACTGTGATTAACTGACAAAATAAAAAAGGCACATGTCATATTTAGGAATTGAATTAGTAGTATGAACCAAAATATGATTGTAATCCATTATTGGATGTAAAAGGCTTCTCCGCTGTGTGGTAAAAGCCAATCTACCTCTACATTAAAGCAATTTCCATCTGCTCTTGATGGCTGTTAAATACACCAGTGTGGTGAACAGTTACTGGCATTGCAGCATAAGCATGGGACCTGCAAGATTGGCTTTGCAATACGCTCTTAATTCTGACATTTGCATTTGTAGCAAATGTTTAATTGAATTGAAAAATTGCATTCAGTGTGTTGATTCACTGAGTAGGTAACTCACTTGTGGAAAAAATTAATTAAAGGTGACTAAATAATTACTATGAATAATTTTATATAAATTATTGTTATTTGATAAAAACTGGACATCCTGATTTATAATTTTCACTATTGTCAGGAGGAGTGGCACAATCAGAATAGATAAGTTTAAGCAACACAGAACTGAATAATTGGGGACAGCTTGCATCCTCTTCAGCCAAGAATGAGAATCCTGAATGGTGTGTTTCGTGCCTGGTGCCATCGTCACAGCAGTTGCAGACAAACTTAGAAAAGGAGGGAGTAAATCCTATTGCCCTCGTCCATGTTGGAACAAACAAAATAAGCAGGAGCAGGGAAGATGTCTTGCTGAAAAGTTGTCTGAAGTAAGTTCCAAATCAAAAAGCAGGACCTCTAAGACAAGGATTATTACCTGAGTCACGTGCAAATTAACATATGAGCAGACAGATCAGGAGAAGTAACATGTGGCTAAAGGGATGGTGTGGAAAAGAGGACTTGCTTTTCATGGAACCAGTTCTGGAACAGAAAGGATCTGTACCAATGGGATCAACTCCACCAGAACTGGGATGGGACCTGGATCCAAGCAGAAAGGGTAAATAAGAAGGTGACAAAAGTTTTCAACTCGTAAGACAGGCAGAGAGAACTGCAAGAAACGTAAGCAACCTCAATGTAAACAAAATAGGACAGGAGAACACAGGAAAGAATAAAGTAAGAGAGAAAATTGATTAAATTACTAAATAGAGTGATAGGAAAGGGAAAATGCTGGAAAATCTCAGCAAGTCTGAAAGCATCTGTAGGGAGAGAAAAGAGCTAACGTTTCGAGTCTGATGACTCTGTCAAAGCTAACAGACAGAGAGTGGGAAATATTTATACTGTGGAGTGAGAATGAAAGATGAGTCATAGCCACAGAAACCCAGGGTTGAATTTAAAATACAGATAGATGGTGAGAAGATGAAATACAATACCAGTGTCTTGTGCTTAAACAAAGGAGACTACAATGGGATGAGGGAGGAATTGCCCAAGGTAGACTGGGAGCAAAGACTTCACGGTGGGACAATTGAAGAACAGTGGAGGACTTTCAAAGCGATTTTTAACAGTGCTCAGCAAACGTATATACCAGTGAAAAGGAAGGACTGTAGGAAAAGGGATAATCAGCCATGGATTTCTAAGGAAATGAAAGAAAATGCATACAAAGTAGCAAAGATTAGTGGGAAACCAGAGGATTGGGAAATATTTTAAGTTCAACAAAAAGACACAAAAAAGCTACAAAGAAGTAAGATAGATCATGAAAGTAAACTAGCTCAGAATATAAAAACAGTTGGCAACCATTTCTACAAATATGTAAAAAGAAAAATAGTCCTTTGGAGGATGATAAGGGGGATTTAATAATGGGAAATGAGGAAATGGCTGAGGTATTGAACAGGTATTTTGTGTTGGTCTTCACAGTGGAAGGTACAAATTATCATGCCAATAATTGCTGGCAAGGAGGCTATGGCAGGTGAGGACCTAGAAACGATCATTGTCACTGAGGAGGTAGTGTTGGGCAAGCTAATGGGGTTGAAGGTAGACAAGTCTCCTGGCCCTGAAAGAATGAATTCCAGGGTTCTAAAAGAGATGACAGGGAAAATAGCAAATGTGCTCATGGCAATTTACCAAAATTTGCTGGACTCTGGGGCGTTTCAGGCAGATTGGAAAACAGAAAATGTGGCACCATTGTTCAAAAAGGAGGTAGACAAAAGGTGGGTAACTATAGGTGGGTTAGCTTAATTTCTATAGTGGGGAAAATGCTTGAATCTATCATCAAGGAAGAAATAGCGAGACATCTGGATATAAATTGCAACATTGGGCAGATGCAGCATGGGTTCATGAAAGGCAAGTCATGTTTAACTAATTTACTAGAATTGTTTGAGAACATTACCAGTGCGGTGGAACTGGTGGTTGTGGTGTATCTGGATTTCCAGAAGGCATTCGACAAAAGGTTGCTGCATAAGGTAAAGGTGAATGGCATTACGGGTAATGCATTCACCTGGATAGAGGATTGGTTAATTAACAGAAAGCAAAGAATGGGGAAACTGGGTGTTTTTCTGGTTGTCGATCTGTAGCTAGCAGTGTGCCTCAGGAATCAGTGTTGGGACCGCAATTGTTTACAATTTATATAGATAATTTGGAGTTGGGCTCCAATTGTAATGTGTCAAAGTTCGCAGATGACACTAAGATGAGTGGTAGAGTAAAGTGTGCAGAGGGACATAGATAGTTAAGTGAGTGGGCAAGGGTACGGCACTGGAGTACAATGTTGGTAAATATGAGGTCATCCAATTTGATAGGAATAACAGCAAACTTGACTATTATTTAAATGATAAATAATTCCGGCATGCTGCTGGCCAGAGGGACCTGAGTGTCCTTGTGCTTGAATCTTAAAAAATGAGTTTGTAGATACAGCAGGCAATTAAGAAGGCAAATAGAATTTTGTCCTTCATTACTAGAGGGATAGAGTTTAAAAAATGAGAGGTTTTGTTGCAGCTGGTGAGGCCACACCTGGAGTACTGTGTACAGTTTTGGTCTCCTTACTTGAGAAAGGATGTACTGGCACTGGAGCGATGCAGAGTTAATTCACTCAGTTGATTCCGGAGTTGATAAGATTGTTTTTTGAGGAGAGACTAAGTAGACTGGGCCTCTATTCTTGGAATTTCGAAGAATGAGGGGGGATCTTATGAAAACATATGAAATTATGAAGGGAATAAATCAGATAGAAGCAGGGAGTTTGTTTTCACAGGTGGATGAAATTGGAACTGGGGGGGGCATAGCCTCAAAAGAAGGGGGAGTAGATTTAGGACTGAGTTGAGGAGGAACTTGTTCACCCAAAGGGTTGTGAATCTGTGGAATTCCAAGACCAGTGAAGTAGTTGAGTCTACCTCACTTTGCCTCTACCAGATAACGATAGATTTTTGAACAGCAAAGGAATTAAGGGGTATGGTGAGCAGGCGGGTAAGTGGAGCTGAGTCCACAAAAAGATCAGCTATGATCTTATTGAATGGTGGAGCAGGCTTGAGGGGCCAGATGGTCTATTCCTGCCCCTAGTACTTATGTTCTTAAGTATGTAAGACATATATAAAGTATTTGTTTAAAGTCATTGCTTTGTTGCTCATTATAATTTACGTTGTCCTAATCTCAGTCGAACACACATTTGCTCTTCCTATTTACATACCTGGAGAAACTTTCACAAAATGGTTTTATTTTTTCAATTAATTTGCTCTCATATTTTTTTAATCTTGCATTTTCTGATCACCCTTTGCTGAAATTTAACATTTTCCCAATCCTGAGGCACATACTCATTTTGGAACGTAAGACCACATGAACTGCATTTCAGGCTGAAGGGAATGTCACAACAATGTGAATGATGAATTAACTCTTTCAATGTATAGCATCACCTAGGTACCACCCTATCTGTTAATCTAGTTTCTCAATTCACCGACCTTCACAACTAAATAGTTTGCTTAGTTCAGACGTAGTTTTAGACTTAATAGATCACTTTCAAACCCAATATAAAATTATATTATATTATCAACATTCTTCTCCAGAGGCTCCTTTTTGTTGAAGTTATTAATTAACCCTGCTTTTTTTGCAGATTATTCGATCTAAAATAGCCTATTCCCTCGTTATTTTCTGACATACTGAGCTTGAACTCAACCCCAACACTAAACCTGTAAGTTTGGTTTATCCAGTGCATATGACGTTGTAACCAGAAACCCACACACACAGGGGGAAAACGTGCAGACTCCACACAGACAGTGACCCAGCCGGGAATCGAACCTGGGACCCTGGAGCTGTGAAGCATTTATGCTAACCACCATGCTACCCTGCTGCCCTGCTCTTCTTCTGGGCTATCTTCGCCACATGTTAGATGGGTCAGGGGGATCTTCAGCGGTAGCCGGTGTGAGCACCGTACCTGGACATGAATGGATCCTTTTGCTGGGTGCCTCAGGGTTCTGAGGAAAATGCATGAAGATCGGATGTGGGGAGTGGGCAAGGTGTCAGCCATTCGATTGGGTGTAGGAGAGGGGGTGTTTGGCTGGCAGGCTGAACTGATCCCAGGAGAGAGGTGGTAACCTGCTCTTGCAACTCATTAGAGGTTGTTTGTCCTCTCCTGACATTTGATGGAGGTCCTCCTGGACATGCTGGCCTCCCAGGCAGTATTGCTGACCCTGCTGCTGGTTTTCCAATGCCCTCAGGGGAACAGGGTGCCCAGCCTCTCATCCGTGGTGTTGAGAAGTCTGGTCAGGACGGAAACCCAAAGTGAGGAGCAGGTCTCCGCACTGCCATCCTCGTTTGTTGGCTGGGAGTGAATGCTGAGGGAACATTTAAAAATAGCTCCCCCTTATTAGCAGCGAGTAGCTAAGATGCAAGTCGGTAAATCAGATGGCGAGGGAGCCTCGAATCTCAAGGTTGACATGAGGGCTCATATTAGTAACTGAGTGCTGTTGAATACAGATTACAATCTCACTAACCCGGCTGCCAAGAAACACCCCACAAAACTTTCTCAAAAGCGGACTCAGAATTATTTCCGCTGAAGCGCGCCTGACATTTTTGTTTTATTTTTGATCTCCAACAATTACGATCTTTACGTTTATATTTGTAGCCTGGTGGCTAGAGTGCTTAAAGAACTTCTGTTTTGATTGGAAAGTAATTTATTGCATTGTGATTCAGTACGAAGCCTTTTCATATCTAATTTACTTCCAGTATCAGGGTAGAATCAGATTTATACTTTTGTCTGTATGTACCAGTTTTCTCACTAGCTCAAGGCTGCCTTTATTAGAGACATGTTTGTGGCCATTGAAATGCTATTATATAGCAAAGCCCTGGCTGCCTCCCACTTAATGATGTGATAGAAGAGTTTCACTTGCAAAAACATAAACCTTGAACAAATGTGGATTTTTTGAGCTGGGTGAATTGATTCTATTTGTGATTATATAGAAATTTATAAAGGTCTGCTCTACTCACATTCTTGATTTGAAGAACATCTGTGTTAATTTGGGGCATGTACTGAGCAAATTCCGTTGCCCATATCTTTAACAGCTCCTTGTATGTTAAAAAGGGAACCAGATGAATCTTCCTGTTTTTTACCTCCAGCAATTCCAACTAATGTTCTTAAGATCCTGCACTGATAATCCTTCAAACTGCACTCTGGTTAAAGGGTTAACAAACTCACAAAGTTTCAGTATACTCGCATGCTTACATGTAAACCTTTAACTTCTGCTCCTTCTCAGTCACTGTTTTGACAATGAATGTAGATGTTCCCCTGATACGTAAGTCTAAAACCAGGGATACAGTCTCAGAATAAAGGGCAGGCCTTCAAGACTGAGATGAGGAGGAATTTATTCACTGAGAGTAGTGTATCTTTGGAATTCTCTGCTCCAGAGGGCTGAGGAAGCTCAATCATTGAGCACGTTCAAGGCAAAAATTGATAGAATTCTGCAGACGAATGACACCAATGGATATGGAGAAAATGTGGGAAAGTGGCATTTAGATAGATGATCCGCCATGATCTAATTGAATGGTAAGTCAAATGGCTTACTCCTTTTCCTAAGTTCCGATGTTCCAAATACTTGCTCTTCCAATCTGTCTTCCTTTTTCCTCTACCAAGAATTCCTCCCCCACTCTCAACAGTATCCATTTAATTTCACACACTACTGCTCTAACCGCTCTCCTTTCCTCCCAGAACCATGATAGGGTTCTCCTACCAACCCAACAACTTAATTATTCAATAGCTCATCCTCCCCCATTTCTGCCATCTCTATCGTGATGCCACCATGAAATTCTTCTTCCTTTACAGCATTCTGAAGGGACCGTTCCCTCTGTGACACCCTGGTTCACTCTTCTGTCATCCCCAACAACATTGCCCTTCCCACATTGCATCTTACCATGCAAGCACAAGAAATGGAACACCTATCCTTTTACCTCACCCTTTCTCAGTGTCCAAAATCACAAACACCCCTCCCGATGAAACAATGCTTTTGTTGTCCTTCTTTCAATTGAGTATTGTATTTAATTCTGTGTTTGCTGGTCATAATGTGGCTTACCTCAGAGCTCCTCTGATTCTGTCAAGGCAGTGAAAGCACTCCTTGAAGATTCAGTGAGCCTTCTTTCTCAATGGTATCTATAGAATGTTGTGGTCTGTGTTCTTGTCTTGCAATGAAGCTACTGGTGACTTAGCCAAACCGATGATTTATTCATGTATACATGGTAAGGTAATGATCAGAATCTTATACAGACCAAATTATTCTAGAATTACATTAGACTCTCCTGGAACTACCCTTATGTGCGACTGTCCTCATGTATGTCTCACAACCTTCTGATGGTAGCCGGATGTCACCTGACTGATGTCTGATGCCACTTGCTCGTGGGAGGTCACACTGCTGAATACATGTAATATTATCTACAGGCATATCACCACATAGTGGAGACTTGTTTCCAGTTATAGCACTCCGCTGCTTCCTTTTCCTGCACCCTATGTCCAATCTGAAAGACAGAGTGGAGTCCACTCAAAACCCCACCCCAGCATCTTTATCAGAAACACCATTGAAACTCTTTCCTGTCCTTTTAGCAAAGGGGGACTGGCCTGGCCCCAGATATTTCAGCAAGATTATCAGCAACCATTCTTCTGGACTTAATCTAGAATATCCAAATTATTGTCTTGTGATCTGTGTAGCAAACTGAATGGAATGTGCCTTCAGGAAATTGGAAATTTTTGGCAATCTCACGGGCAACGGGAGTGATCTTCCTGTGTCCACAATAAAATCTCCAGCCACAGCCACACCCTCCCGGGATGCCCCATCTCCACCTCATCAGACTACAGCCATTGGTGAGTTCATCATGATTTCTTGACCTCCTACGACCAATAACAAACAGTGGAGTGTCCACTTGATAAAACCCATAAACATGCACTACATCTTTTCTTATTAAAGAAAAAGATAACTGATTGTCAATAATTTGTATTGAACAAGGGGTCTGGATGGAAGTTGTTCACCAGCAGAAATTCAGATTTTGGGAACAGAAATGAAATCTCATGGAAGTAAGAAAAAGCTTTAAATGTCTGTATGATAGTAGGTAATAAAAGCTGTTTCAGAATTCTAATAAAAGAATGACTGCTTTGCCCTAAATATTTCAAGTGAGTATGATTCCACTATATAATCCACTCTTCATTTTAATATTGGTTCTTGCGAGGTTAACATTGATTGTGTGGCAGAAGTTATGCCTGTGAGTTTGGAGTTTGGATTAATTGAGGCTGAAGAATTATTTTCTCGTGCTAGCAGCAAATGGTACTCAACTGAGCTGCATCTTAGAGATTTGTTCGGTTTGCAACATTGATTGTAATGAGCATTAAATCATCAAATTTCAGACAAATTGTCAAAAAGTGTCATTTGCTCATGAATTGTAAATTGCTGAAGTCTCTATCAACTATTATTTCATTCTTAGAATGTTAAGGGTATCTACATTTCAGACCTGAGAGTAAGTGGGCAGGATTCTCTGTCCCGCCGCACCGGTTTTCTGTTGTGGCGCCCTCCTGCTGGCAGCGTGATCCTCCGTCCCGGCAGCCGGCCAATGGGGTTTCCCATTGTGGGCACCCACATGCCATCGGGAAATCCGCGGGCATGAGTGCGCTGCCGGCAAAGCGGAGAAACTCACTGACGGAGAATACAGCCCTGTATCTACCTATTTAAATATTTTGGCTTGGTCATTTGTTAAGGCCAGACTTGATATTTCAATGCAGGGAACATTTCCAGAGCCCTGAGATGGAGTTGCAACGATTGCAACAAATTGGTACTTGGGCCTCGGGCACAATTTAATGGAAAAGATTCTAAGTGTGGTAGTGAGCGGGAAATGCTGTGAGCTTCCCGACGCTCGGCCTGGCAAGGCCCTCAATGCTATAAAACGTTAATTGGCCCACTTAAAGATGCCCCACGGGATTTATGCTGAGCCTTTGGACAAGTTTACCCAGAGCTGATGCACCCAATAAGGTGCAGCCTTGACATTCAGAGGGGTATGCCAGCGACCCTCAAGCAAGTCCACAGCTGATTGGAGGAATCTCAGAAGCTACGGGCACAGGAGATAGCACCGGTAATGCATGGCACCGAGGCCAACACTGCTCGGCTGGCAATCGCATTGGAGAGCCTGGTGCATGATGTCACAGCATGAGTGGAGATGTCCAAAGCAGGGCTCAGTCAGTGATGGCCATGGCTGAGGGCTGAGGTAGAATGTCCGACTCGTTGGGGGCCGTGTTCCAGTACCAGACAGACCTCGATGAGGCACTGCGGGACATGTCCCAATCTCAGATGGGAATAGCGGAGACACTGCGGAGCTTGTCCCAGTCGCAAGTGGGCATTGTCAAGGCACTTCAGAGCATATCCCATCTCTGAGGAGCATCGCCCAGGGGGGAAGGTGGAGGGACGGGGGATGGGGCAGGAAGGAGGGATGGAAGAGGGGGAATCCCAGAAGAGGCCACGTCCTATGTGAAGGAGGTGAGGACAAGGGTCTCCCTGGTCATCTGGGCTTGCCGGACCCTAATCGCTGTCACCAGTCCTCCATCCTCTGGCTACTCCTGCGGCCCCTCCTCGGGATCTTTCTCCAGCCCCTCCTGGTCCGGGCCTTCCTCATCCTCATTCTCCTCCTTCTCAGAGATGGCCGCATATTCCTTCCCCTCCACTTCCAGAATGGCACCCCGCTGCTGTGCCAGGTTGTGGAGGGCACAACAGACCACCACAAAGCAGGTGACCCTCTGGGAGTTTTACTGGAGAGCATCATCAGAGTGATTGAGGCATTTCCAGTAGACCGTTGCAACGCTCAATGGCAGACAGCGTGGCCTCATGGGCCTTGTTATATAGAGTCTCCGCATCAGTCACCGGCCTCCGTAGTGGTATCAATAGCCAGGTCCTCAGCAGGTAACCCCTATCGCCCAAGATCCAACTTGCCATCCTGGATTGGTCCTCGAAAAGGCTGGAGATGTCTGACTGCCCCAGGATGTAGCTAACCGGGAAGCATGCACAGATGTGAATGATCTTCACACAACTTGGATGTTCAGGGAGTGAAACACCTTCCTGGGGCATCCCAGTGATGGCAGAGAATTCTGCTGCCCAGGCATCCTGATTGGCCTTGTCCATGTCAAAGTTTATATAGTTCACTGCCTGGGCAAACAGACTTCACAGATGCACTTGTGGGCTGTAGCTTGTGAGATGCCACAAATGTCCCCACTCTAGCCCTGGAATGATACGGAGGCATAGAAGTTCAGGGGTGAGCTGTCCTTGATGGTGACTGGGAACGGGTATTCTCCTCCTCTACATGGTGCCAACTCCGCAAGGACATGGCACAGGTGCTGCAGTGTCCCCTTGTTGAGATGGAGTCTCCTACAGCACACATTGTTGTCTGTTCGAAAGTCCAGCTATGCCTGTACACCTCGGGCTGTCACGGCCCTCCCACCCCCTGGGTCCCTCCTTGGCCTGATGGGGTGCCGGGACCTCCTGCTGTAGGACGGGCCCTCCACATGGCCCGCTGCCTCGAGTCTCTATCGACGCTGCTGCCGTCGCTTCCTCCGATGTCTGGCCACCTGGCTTGCCAGCAGCACCACTAGTTCAAATTCCACGAGGTCCAAAATACCGTTCAATATCTGGAAGGAATTGGGGAAGGGTGAGAGATTGACAACTAATAATGTCTTCCACACGAGGCCGCCCCTCCACTCCGTGCCCCCCAAGGCGTCCAGCCCTGACCAAGGCTGGCCTCCCAGCAGCAACCCCAATGCCCTTGGGCTCTTTCCCTGTGAGCGAAGATGGTTGCTCACCTCTTCGGGTCCCCGCAGTAGCTCCTCAGTTAGTTTCACGTTTTTGAAAACAAGTACTAATTGGCGCCAGCGTGACCACTTGCTGAGGAGGCGGTTAGATCACAGGAGGACGTTAGAAGGGGGTAATTCTGGTTAATTGTTTGTAGATTGGGCTGAGGTGGTGATTATTGGTTTCTCGGCATGCTAAGGTGAGAACTGGCCGGTTAGATTGTGAACAGATCGATGCCCAGCGCAGTTCTCGCTTTTGGCCTCTCACCTGATTTAATGGCCTTGTCTTGCTTAAACGCAACGCGGCCATTAAATCACACCCTTTATCTCCAGATAGCAGTTAGATCCCAGCGCCTGTCACGCCTCCAGAGGCAGCTTGTCTACTTGGAGATTACAATTTCAGACCATCTGCCTCAGCGACAGTGGCACTCAGCTAATTTCCTGGAAGGAGGTGGGTGTGTGACTGGACAGTGAGAGGGGCGGATCGTTGCATGTAGAGACTACCTGAAACGCTGTGGGCTGGAAGTGACTCCTCCTTCTGGGTCCATGTTAATCTTTTAAAAAACTACCTGCACCTTTTCAGTAATCAATGCTGCTAGTCTGCATCCACTTTCAGAAAAACTGAGCGCAGCAGGGCCAGCGTCGGCATAGACCAAAAGGGCAGATAAGCCACTCAAGATCAGGTTGCTCCAGAGCAGCCTCCACTGAAGTAACCAGCACTTATCCTGACAGGGGAGGCAGTAATCAGCTGTTAAACTACATGCACAGTGTGAAGATACTCCTGTTTAATCCCTGTCGGTTGACTTTTCAGCCTTTTAATTTCCATTAACCTGTTCGCTATTGCCATTTTTTGTCCATGGATGGTTAATGCCTTTAAGACCAAGCAGCTTACCTTTAATTTAAAAACAGAAAACTCCAAGAGGATCTGCTGGTCCGACATCGGTGTTGATCCGGACTGACAAGGTTGACTGGTGGCCAATGAGCTATTCCCAAGAGCCGGGTTTTTCTCGAGGACGAGACAGTGATTGGTTCTGCTGTCTCTTGAATGTTCCTTAGGGAGACCAGGTTTTACTTTTGTTTTGGTCAGAAGCTGGAGGGTCACAGCCCTGATGTTGGATTCTTCATCGGCAGGCCCTCCATTTCGCTGGCAGCGCACTCACGCCAGCGGATTTCCCGATGGCGTGGTGATGCCCACAATGGGAAACCCCATTGGCTGGCTGCTGGGACGGAGGATCACGCTGCTGGCAGGGGCACGATGCACCTGAAAATGGGTGCAGCGGGACAGAGAATCCCGCCCATGATCCCTCGCTCTCATTTAATGGATTCCTTCTGAAGATCTAAAGTGAAGACCTTTCTCTCTTCACAGCCACATTGAACTGCAGGGATATTCAGCTGCAGGCAGGGTCAGTTGGTTAAAAACCCTTAAAAAAATATTTAGTAGTGAACTCTGTTTTTATCTCAGCAAGGCTTTTGCGCATGCTGGTGGAGTTGGAAACAAATAATAATTAAACAAGCCTGAGGCGGATCTTTTGAATGAATGCCCAGGTTAATAAACATTAAAGTGACTCCCCGAGGGAATCCTACAACCTGTAAGTTCTGACAATGTTACTGCCAGACGATCCTTGTTGGCAGTTCACTGGTGACTTTAATCCTGAAGCATCCTGCGGCGACTGTCTACAGCAATGATCTTGACATCAGAAGCAAGGACACTCATCTTTAATTTCATATTTTTTATTCCTATTATTGTTACCCCTGTGTTATTCCTTGTGGCTGAATAAAGCTCATAGTCTTACAGTTGAAGTAGATGCTTTATTTTGAGTTTGTTCTCTCTCCAGCGCTTATACTATGTTACATCTGAGCTGTCTGTGTCCTGCTCACCAGCTGCCGTTCTGGTGAAGAGTCCCTGACATCCTGTTTGTCTGTATTTATACATGTCCCGTGCTCCCTCTAGTGATTGCTTAGTTGTATTGCATTTACATTACCCCCTTGTGTATATATACACAGATATGCAGATCACTACATCCCCCTTTTTTCTTTTATATATTTTCTGTACAGCGTTAAAGAAAATTGTACAAAACAGTTAGATTACTTATGATATGTATATCTGTACAAGTGGTGATGATATTGGTTATTATTCAAAGCCAATTAATATTTATGAGTTCAAACTTTATGAATTTGTTTGGTTGAGATTTTTGTTGTTGTTGATGTGGTGATATTGATATTGTAACTTCTTTGTGAATGTCGTCAGTGTTCTTGTGTTTTAAGTCACCAACAAGTCATCACAAGATGTTCAAATTGTCGAACCACTGATGTTGACTGACGTGGACTTTTTTCTGTGCTTGTGGTATCGATTTAGTGTGTCATCTGCCTTGAACGCTGGTGTGCTTGTTTGTTCTGGGGCAAATGTGAATTTGTGAGATTCGTTGTCATGCCATTGTATGTTTATATTCTTGTCATTGTTTTGGAGTGTGCTGTTGCACTGTCCTTCATGTGCAGAGTTGTACCATGTTGTACAGGTTGTTGTTGTTTCTGTCTTTGTTGTTGTCGTTGTCGTTCTTGTTGTTGTCGTTGTCATTCTTGTTGTTGGTTTTATCGTGCTTGTTGGTGCTGTTGTCTTTGTTATGTTTCTTGTTGTTTTTGTTGTTGTTCTTGTAGTTTTTGTTGTTGTCCTTGTGGTTTTGGTTGTTGTTCTTGTTGTTTTTGTTGTTGCTGTTGTTGTTCTTGTTTTTGCTGTGCTTCTTGTGGGTTTTGGTGTTCTTGTTGTGCTCAATGACTGTTCCGTGTGGATAATTTGAGTCATTCTCAAAGTTATTGGTGTCAGTGTCCTCTGTGGCATCTGCTGTTCCATTGAGTGTTTCTTCTTGAGGTTTGTGAGAATGATCTGATGTTGCATTGGTCTTGGTGACATCAGTCATTTGTGGTGGATTTGATTCCTCTTCTGTGCTTCCTTGTTGTTCCTACCCTGGAGTCATATCTGGTTCATTTGCTTCATCTGTGCTCCTCTTCTGGAGTTATTTCTGGTTCATTTGAATCATCTTTGGTTTCTTGGTGCTCCTCTTCTGAAGTCAAAATCTTCAAGATTTCACTTTCTTGTGGGTCTTGGTACTCCTCTTCTGAAAATGAAATTAAATAAAAATCGGTTATTATCACGAGTAGGCTTCAATGAAGTTACTGTGAAAAGTCCCTAGTTGCCACATTCCAGCACCTGTTTGGGGAGGCTGGTATGGGAATTGAACCGTGCTGCTGGCCTGCCTTGGTCTGTTTTAAAAGCCAGCAATTTAGCCCAGTGTCCTAAACCAGCCCCTAAGTCAATCCAGCCCCTTCTGGAGTAAAAGTCTTCAAGATTTCATTTTGTTGTGGATCTTGGTGCTCCTCTTCTGGAGTCAAAATCTTCAAGATTTCATTTTCTTGTAGGTAGTTTCGAGTGGATGTGATTTCAATTAACGTGGTCTCTCTGGACTCATGAGTAGCCCTACTCTGATTGTTGAGTGCTTCTGTACAGATGAGCTGGGATCTGTCAGTCTCGCTGTGATCCTGCACCTCCTGTATGTCGATTGTGATCACATTGTCACTGTTCTCGCATACATTGGGTAGACTTGCATTGTCTGCTTGTGATTGCTCAGATACGGTGTGTAGACCTTCATGGTCTTGATCATGCATGGCATTCACTTTGAAGTGTTTAATTGCTTCCATTTTGGAGCCTGTGAACGAGCTCTCTGTGGAGTCTTTCTTCACTCTCTCTGTGGAGTCGTGCAGTGTTCTCTCTGTGGAGTTGATCTGTTCTCTCTCAACATAGTCAGTCAGAATTCGTGTTGTGGCATTGTTTTCTTCTTGGGTATTTGACAGGTTGCTGTCATCCAATGTATCGACGATCTGCCATTGCATCATGGTATTGGACTCATCTACCATAAGAAGAGTCGTGTTGAGCTTTGCAATCATGTTGCAGATGCTATGATTAGCATATCCAAATAACTCAGCTATGTTTGAGTAGTATTGTTCGACAAACAAATCATCTTGTTTTGTTTCGGATTTGTTATCGTTCTCTTCATGTTCAATGAACAAATCATCTTCTTTGGTTTTGAATTTGTCATTGAGCTCTTCACTTTGTGTGGTGCAAACTGCTTGTTCCAGCGTGGTGTGGAGGTTATTTTCAACTGCTGGTAGAAGTTCAAGCATTTTCCTGTCTTTCAAGGTATAAAAATTGAGTTTTGTAGCTTTAAAACTCTTAATTTTTGGGCATTTCGCTTTTAAATGGGCATGGTCCTGATCTTCTGACGTCATGGCGCTCGTGACGACATGTGTACAAATCGGTTGCGCATGCGCAAATCGGTTTACCTTTAGTGTGAACTTTTTCTTCAACTGCGTATGCGCAGATCGATCTGCGCCCAAAACTTCTTTTCTTCACTGTGCATGTGCAATGGTCTTCACGCAACACGGCTGATTCCAACTGCGCATGCGAGTAGCAGCACTATTTTCATTTCTTCTGAGGCTGCTTTCAAATCATTAGCCATGATATATATGTTGAACGTTTGTTTAAAACTTTCCCAGCTATGACTTAAATTACTGGTTGTGTTCAGCTGCGGTTGAGTTCCAACAAATTCCATTAAATCAGCGCAGTCTTCCCACGTCGACTGTCCGTTACGAGATTTTGTGTCATTTTGATCTTTTTTGTCTGCATCTTGTGTAATCTTATAGTAAGCGTTCTGAAACCGCCTGGTACCATGTGTTATTCCTTGTGTCTGAATAAAGGTCGTAGTCTTATAATTGAAGTAGATGCTTTATTTTGAGTTTGTTCTCTCTCTTGCGCTTATACTATGTTACATCTGAGCTGCCTGTCTGTGTCCTGCTCACCAGCTGCCGTTCCTGTGAAGAGTCCCTGAATTCCTGTTGTCTGTATTTATGCACCTCCCGTGCTCCCTCTAGTGATTGCTTAGTTGTATTGCATTTACATTGACCTCTTGTATATATACACAGATATTCAAATTACTATAACCCCTTCCCCTTTCTCTCTGTGTGTCTGCCTTGTGTGTGTGTTGGGTAAAATGTGGCAGTCATTACATTCCAGCAGGTAAACGCATTGTATGGTGATTTATTGCACAAAGAGACCAGCAATCCTCCACTCTCAGAATCATAGAATCACAGAATTCTTCAGTGCAGAACCCTTCGGCCATCGAGGTGGTCTGCACCTTTTCATTCCCAATTGCTGTCTGCTCTCTTTCCTAAGTAGCCAAGGGACTCATGTACATAAGGCTGATCAGCTGCAGAAACCGACTGAGACTCTCCAAACAGCGTACCAGGAATGATGATTTATACCTTGGGCTGCTGTGTAACATGTAGTACCCTTCAGGTAGATTTTGGGGAGAAGTAATTGAGACAGAGATGATGACTGGGAGAAGGTAGAGAACGACATGGAGAGATGAGCAGCAACCATGGGAGGTGGCAGTGACCGGGAGGTTGAGGGAGGGAACAATTAATTAAGAGGACAATGCAATGGTAAGGAGAGAGAGGAGACAGCAATTGGGAATGAAAAGGTGATTGAGAGCGGGAAGATTAGAGAGTGACCTGGATAGGTTCCAAAAAGCAATCAGGATGGGTGGGTGAGCTATAGTCTCACTTCATGTCAATACAATTCGTGCAAAATTAGAGGTTATTTTGGATTTAGGTTCAAACATTATTTTTCCTGCTCCGCGTAAGTAAAACAAGTGATAAACCAGTCAAAACTGCAAATGAAACTGAATTAAGGAAACTGGTAGAAACAGACAATAGTGATACAGTTAAAGATTTACAGTTAAAGAAGGATCAGTTACGTGATTGAACTGACAAATAAGTTTAATACTGAGAAATGTAAAATCTTCTACATCAGATGAAAAAATGTGCACCCAACTACAACACAAATGTTTTGGCAATGTGATGAAGCAAGTAAGAAACAAACAATCAGGGTGTGAGGAGAAGGTGGTAAATTTTCTCATTTCATGTTTGAGGCAGAAAACATCTCACCCTGGCAGAGAAATTAGATGCCCTGCCTACAATTTGACAATGGCCCAGAGTTTCCAAACTCTGGATGTTTGGAGACCGGATGTAACCAGGGATTCCTTGGAGGTCCCAATGCGAAGACTCCATGAAAATTGTCCGAGAAGTTTGAACTTCTGAGGTGCAATTCCTGTGATCCCCAGGGCCGTTGGAAAAAGTCCCCAACTCTGAGTTCGAGTCACTGGGCGGGATTCTCTGTCAGTTAACCCCGAAACTGGTAAAGGTAATTCGGCGTAGCCGACGCCTAGTGCCCGACAGAATGCCATGCTCCGCTGCATCGACAGCGGCATCAATGCATTCTACTCCGCACGTACAGTAAACTGCGTTGGCATAACATTAGCAGGCCTGACCCAGTAATGTACAGGGCCTCCGTGATGCTCCGCCTCTGCCATGAGGAATTATCGATTGCGAGGTTCACTTGTGGTTTCAAAAATTGGGAAACAGATGCTGTGGCTGATGAGGGAGAGAGAGAGGGGATAAGGAAAGTGTCCAGATTCGCCATAGTATGCTGACAGTTGTGCCTCTGGCAGGGAGGGCTTCTGCCGGGGCCGGGGTGAGAAGCGAGGGGCGACCAGACAGTCGGGATGGACAGGCAGAGAACACTATCGCTGCAGCCTGAAGTGTGCAGGATGCAATGCAGGACTGGGGGATGATGGCAAATAATAAGGATGTCTTCTATTAATTGGCGGCACGGTGGCACAGTGGTTATCCTGACGTCTCCCCAGTTTAGGGTAAATTACCACGGGGCAGGTCGGAATGTCTAAGTGATGGGCACAGCACTACTGCCACGTCACTAATTATACACACCCCACCCCATCCAGCTTCAAAGGAACCATAAAATTCAGCCCAGTGACTGAACTGCTAGTACCCTTTAAAGTACTACACTGTTTCAACCTGCCACACACTTTTATGTTTCTTGCATGCCAAGGAGTAATTTTTTAAAAACTTGTATTCTTCTTCCTTGAAGATTTTCCAACAGCAAAGGTTTGCAGGGGAGGATGGTAGCATCAAGTGAGACACGCTATATGCTTCACTGCCAAAGGCTCCACATACCACACACCAGCTTCGATATGTTTACATGAAGCAAATTAGATAGTATTAGTGAAAGTATGGTTCCAGGTGATTCACAGGGCCATCTACACCTCCCGCTGCCGGGCAGCATAATCAAAGATTCCTACCACCCGTCTTACTCACTCTTCCAACTTCTTCCATTGGGCAGGAGATACAGAAGTCTGAGAACACGCACACACAGACTCAAAAACAGTTTCTTCCCCACTGTCACCAGACTCCTAAATGACCCTCTTATCGACTGACCTAATTAACACTACACCCTGTATGCTTCATCCGATGCCAGTGCTTATGGAGTTACATTGTATATCTTGTGTTGCCCTATTATGCACTTTCTTTTATTCCCTTTTCTTCCCATGTATTATGATGATCTGTTGAACTGCTCGCAGAAAAATACTTTTCACTGTATTTCGGTACACGTGACAATAAACAAATCCAATCCAATCCAGTAAAGAGGGATGTTCAAATAAAATCATATCTTTGTGCAAATCTGTGCTGGAAGATACACAGCGGCTGAAAGTTGCCTGTTGAGTCAAAGTAAAGTTGCCAGAGACCGCCTTTCCCTTTGAGGGGGAGAGCTGATGTGTGGTGCTTCAAGAACATAAGATTGAACCTGAGGTGAGGAGCAAGGTTGACAAGGCAGGCCTTCATAAATAATATCAGATGATAGGGGAATTGAACTCATGCTGTTTTCCTTGCTCTGCATCACAAACCAGCTGTCTAGTTAATTGAGCTAAACTGGCTCCCTGTGTTGAGTCTACAGTCTAATTCATACATTCAGAGAAGTATTTTGTTTATAGCTGCAGATATCAATGGAACATGTTACAGCCTCAGTGGAGTTTTATGTGAGCCTTTCCCAGCAAGCAGTTAATCGTTTTGACACCATGGAGGGAGATTGATATCCTTGTAGAAATTGAAGACAAATATGTGGTACTTATATCATGGCATCCAATCCTGACAGCCAGGACATAGACTGCTGTCACATGTGGGTCCATGGTGCACCAGCCTATCCCTCAGGTCATAATATCTCGTGCTTCTTAACATCCCATCCCCTAGTCATGCTGGTGGTACATAGAGTAGACAATTAGAACGTGTAACACCAAAATAAGCCTTTCACATTAGCTATATCTATAATCTCATGTTTTACATTCAGCAGTTCAGGGTAAATGAATTTAATTAATTAAACCTCAGTTAGATTACCTTCAATTTTCTGAATGAGTGAAATAAATCTTTCATTGAGGAAGAAACAGATCTAGTTTAGCGAACTGGGGCGGGACATTTTCTGGAAGGCATCGGTGGAAGTGAAATGCAACACTGTGGTAGCAGCTGGTAAATGTTCATCATTCGCCATCTCACCCTACTTCCCTTACTTCCCTTGGCTTCTCTCCCACATTCAATTTTTTTTACATTTATTTCTCTTTCTATTTTCTCCTTCCTCTCCTCACAATTACCACCTTGGAAATTTTTAAATGTTTAATTCTGGCTTCCAACATGAGTTATGTTTAGTGTCCCAAGATTTGAAGAAAACAAATAAAATAACACTTACACTGTACTGACTGAGTTTTTTTTTAATACTCCAATTAAGGGCAATTTAGCATGGTCAATCCATCTGCCCTGCACATCTTTGGGTTGTGGGAGTGATACCCTCGCAGACACAGGGGGAATGTGCAAACTCCACATGGACAAAATCTTACATTTGGACAACAGTTTGTACCATGTACCATGTACCAAAACATCAATACAACATCACAGCGATGTATTTAAACAAGTAGGCTAACTGTAAAATAAAAATTACGTAAAGTTTAAGTACAGGTCCAAGTGACCCTGGGCTGGGATCAAAGCCTGGTCCTTGGCGCCATGAGGCAGCAGTACTAACTACTGCGCCACTCTGCCGCCCCTGTACTAACTGAGGTAATAGTGCATCAAATTTGGTAATAACTGCAACTGATGTTGTGCTAAATTTTATTAACGTCCTTGGACTGCCCTCTCAATTTCATGGTATGAATAATTGAACAGTACTTTTAACTGACTGACAAATGTCAGCATGAATACAGAAAGTTCTGGCTGTATATCTCATCTCCGACAGATCTACGTGAACTAAGATGTGATTGAAATGTCGATAATTAACGGTTTTAATATCACACTCATACTAATGCCACAAACCACCAGAAAAGTACATTTCATCCTTATACCATTTGTAAACCTGGAAGTGTTCAGCATATGAACCAAGTCCAAAGTGCAACAGTGGCTCAAAACTGTGGTTCTGGTCTGCATCTGTCCCTGTTGGTGAGCTGAATACCGCTGTGCATCCTCGAATCTTGATCATGTTTATCAATCTGAGATTTTCTAAGCACTGAGTGATGTGAATTATAACATTTTAGAAATGTGTGTCTCCCAAGATAATACTAAACAATCTTATCAACTCGATTTGTATTTATGTCTTAGCTCACCAGGCTAAATTGCTGGCTTTTAGAAGCAGGCCAGCAGCACGGTTCGATTCCCGTACCAGCCTCCCCGGACAGGCGCTGGAATGTGGCGACTAGGGGCTTTTCACAGTAACTTCATTGAAGCCTACTTGTGACAATAAGCGATTTTCATTTCATTTTCAATTTGTTAATTCTATTTCCAGTGACAGGATAAGGAAGGGTAAAAGTAAATCCTTTGTCTTTCAAAAGCTCACGGATTGCTTTTAAAAGCCACCGGAAGATTGATGGTCTCCTTCTGGGAGAGTTGGCAACCTTATCCAGATCACAGGCCTGGCTCTAATGTTTTGAATTTGGACTCTATTTTGGGCACTGGGGTTGGTAGCTTGAGTTAGAAAATTTCTCGGCTTCTCTTTGGTAACAAACATGATGACACACATAATTGTTGCTTCAGGTTGGGCGGGTGCAGGAGAGAGTCAGGCCTGTTGACCCCAGAAGCAGAATGTTGGCAGCCGGGGAAGCAGATGTGTGTTGAGGTAAACTAGATGGATATAATGTGAAGTTATCCACTTTGGTATGTTGGCCTTATCACAAGGATATATTTTACATGAATAATCTATGCTTTGCTGCAATTGTGTGGAGCCTTGGTGAGACTGCGCCTTGTAAAATTGTGTTCTTCGTATCGAACTGCAGATAGTTGCTGCCTTAGTATCAGGTGCAGTCACTCTCAGTACACCTCTGGAGTTCCTGGCCGGGATTTTCCAGCCCTGCCATCATTAGACCCACTGCAGGGGATGTGGCAGCCCACCAAAAAACCATTAACTTTTGACAGGATTAGATAATGCCAGTAGTGGGTGGAGCCAGAAAATCGCACAGCAAGTCTTGTCCATTATTGGGCCAAGGCTGCAATGAGGTCTGGAGCTGGGTGGTCTTGTGGAAACCACATTAAATAGCTCTGACATGAAGAAATGTCATTGGTGAGTAAGTACTGTTTTATGGCAATGTGGATGACGCCTTTCATTATGTTGCTGATGACAGTGGATTGAATTGTTTTGCATTTTGTGGGCAGGTGGTATCTGGGGAATGTTCCATTTTGTTGGTGTCTGTTTCTGCTTATTCTTTAGTTGTGTTGACATTGCAAACTAATATCTGTATTCCAAGACCATTTATATAATGCTAACTAAACCAGGCATGACCTGCTGAAATAGTAATCATGAAAATCAAAATTTATAAATGGAGATAATCTAAAGATTGATCTAGACAATTTCAAGAAATAGGCTGTGACTATTTCTTTTGGCAGATTGTTCCATCGTACAATTGTTCTTGTCCCGCTATGTACTGAAATGAATTGTAGATCTCTATTGCGTGTGGACCAGACATAGTTAATAACAGAGCAATTTCATGAGCATCTGTGGCATTAGTTAAGTCTGAAGCTTCTAAGTAAAGCTGAAATTGTTGCTTAAACAAACAACGGTTTACATTTAAGTTAGTGGTGATCCTGAGGTATCGAGGAGCTTGTGTTCTATCCATCAAGCTGGGAATCATCGAAGTTTAGCTGGAAGATGATGCTTTTGTTTCCCAATAGCTGTGCAATTTTTTACTTTTTTCAAAACTTACTATACTATTCTAGGTAGTTTCTGTAGCTACCCTGGTACCATGTTATATTACTGGGTTCAGTAATATGTATTGTTACTAGTTGCTATATATCCAGAAGGTTTGATGGTGTGATCCTGAAGAAACCACAAGTCTTCAACTTAAGGCAAACTAATTTATTAAGTACTGATTAATTATAATTGAGTTCAACACTCTCCAGAACTATCGCTAGTAATCAAGTAATTAAATATTAATGTATTAACTCATTTAAAACTGCATGTGCTAACTATGCTGTGATCTATCTAACATATACTACTGCTGTCTAGTGACTCCTGGGTTGAAAGAGACCAAGATCCTCTGGGAGCTGACACTTATAGTGGGATCTAGTGGTGCCCTCTAGTGGTAGTGTTACAGCTAGATGTTATAATTAACCCTTTAGTAATCTATATGTATACATATCATTACAGTGAGTGTGATATTTGAATGTCTGTGTTGATTTGTAAGTTTACAGCCACTCATACAAGTGACTGTGAGGAATAATGCCCCCTTTACGTGGTAAGTGCTGGCCAGTGTCCCCCACCCTGGTGCCGCCAAAAGATCCATGTATGACTGAAGAAAAAATGTAATGTAAGTAACTAGACAAGAATTCCATCGCCAAAGGAACTTCAGCCCATGTCTTAGGCTGGCTCAGTTACACTCACTTCCCAAGTATGCCGGTCAAATGATAATTGCCCAGCCCCACATTGGCCTTTAGCAAAAGGTACCTGGTTATTTTCCCAGTTGGTCATTTTCTCAGTGTGGAGTTGGGGGAGCAGGCGGTTTATCTCCTGCAGATTAAGTGTGGAGTTGGCAGGGGGTTTATCCTAGAATGACAGGACAGAGGATACATGGTAACAAAATCCCCTCTAACATCTTCCCCAAGTGATACATCATCCTGAGTTTGAACTAGATCACCTTTCATACACTGTCACTGAGTTAAAATAATGAACTCTCCCCCGAACTGGCACTACATAGATTCAATAAGAGTTAGAGATGGGCAATGCATGCTGGACCTGCCCCCACATCCCAAGAACAAATTAAAAAAAAGATAATGGTAGACCAAACTATTTAAATAATTGAGAAAAAGAGGTTTTTGAGAGAGAAGAACACATTATATTATTTATATTTTAAGCAAGTTTTCTAATGTGGTAGGTAAATAGTATTACAAATTCATCTGTGAAACTTATATTTATCAATATGATGAGTAACCATTTTACCTCAAGTTAATCATATGATCGTAAATTCACTTTATTGCATTTAATTTACCAGCAGACTTTGGAAACTATCAGGAACTCTACTTCAGCTCGCTGTGAACTGTGAATAATGTCAAAGGGTATATCCACTAATCTGTTCCAAATATATTTCTCACTAATTTAATGTTATGCCAGAAATTCATTTGCATGTTATGAATCAAATATTATAGAGCTTTATGGCCTGTGGCTGTCTCCATAAATAAATAACGAGATTACAAAATAAAGTAAAATACTGCTGGAACCCTGACATAGAAACAATTGTTGGGCCAGGCAACTCCACACTGAGAAAATGACCAACTGGGAAAATAACCAGGTGGCTTTTGCTAAAGGCCAATGTGGGGCTGGGCAATTATCATCAGACCGGCATACTTGGGAAGTGAGTGTAACTGAGCCAGCCTAAGACATGGGCTGAAGTTCCTTTGGCGATGGAATTCTTGTCTAGTTACTTACATTACATTTTTTCTTCAGTCATACATGGATCTTTTGGCGGCACCAGGGTGGAGGACACCGGCCAGCACTTACCACGTAAAGGTAGCATTATTCCTCACAGTCACTTGTATGTCCCTCAGGAATCCGTGTTGGGCCCACAATTGTTCACAATTTACATTGATGATTTGGAGTTGGGGACCAAGGGCAATGTGTCCAAGTTTGCAGATGACACTAAGATGAGTGGTAAAGCGAAAAGTGCAGAGGATACTGGAAGTCTGCAGAGGGATTTGGATAGGTTAAGTGAATGGGCTAGGGTCTGGCAGATGGAATACAATGTTGACAAATGTGAAGTTATCCATTTTGGTAGGAATAACAGCAAACGGGATTATTATTTAAACGATAAAATATTAAAGCATGCCGCTGTTCAGAGAGACTTGGGTGTGCTAGTGCATGAGTCACAGAAGGTTGGTTCACAAGTGCAACAGGTGATTAAGAAGGCAAATGGAATTTTGTCCTTCATTGCTAGAGGGATGGAGTTTAAGACTAGGGAGGTTATGTTGCAATTGTATAAGGTGTTAGTGCGGCCACACCTGGAGTATTGTGTTCAGTTTTGGTCTCCTTACTTGAGAAAGGACGTACTGGCACTGGAGGGTGTGCAGAGGAGATTCACTAGGTTAATCCCAGAGCTGAAGGGGTTGGATTATGAGGAGAGATTGAGTAGACTGGGACTGTACTCGTTGGAATTTAGAAGGATGAGGGGGGATCTTACAGAAACATTTAAAATTATGAAGGGAATAGATAGGATAGATGCGGGCAGGTTGTTTCCACTGGCGGGTGACAGCAGAACTAGGGGGCATAGCCTCAAAATAAGGGGAAGTAGATTTAGGACTGAGTTTAGGAGGAACTTCTTCACCCAAAGGGTTGTGAATCTATGGAATTCCTTGTCCAGTGAAGCAGTTGAGGCTCCTTCATTACATGTTTTTAAGGTAAAGATAGATAGTTTTTTGAAGAATAAAGGGATTAAGGGTTATGGTGTTCGGGCCGGAAAGTGGAGCTGAGTCCACAAAAGATCAGCCATGATCTAATTGAATGGCGGAGCAGGCTCGAGGGGCCAGATGGCCTACTCCTGCTCCTAGTTCTTATGTTCTTATGTTCTTATGTTCTTATGTATGAGTGGCTATAAACCTACAACTCAACACAGACATTCAAATATCACACTCACTGTAATGATGTATATACATGTAGATAACAAAAAGGTTAATTATAACATCTAGCTGTAACACTACCACTAGAGGGCACCACTAGTTACCACTATAAGTGTCAGCTCCCAGAGGATCTTGGTCTCTTTCAACCCAGGAGTAACAAATGTTAATCCTCCCAAAAATAACATGCTTGGGTTGATTGATGAATTAAAACATACAAAACTTGAATCCAATGCCCACTTTTGGTGTTAACAGAGGCTGGCTGGAGGGTGAGCAAGGAGGTGGCTTGGTACTTTAAGTATTCAAATGAAGTTGCATTTCTTTTTTGGTCACCATTTGAAATTCCATGCTGGATGACTCACTTTGCCAAGCATTGGGAAACCCAGCAATTAAACATTTTGATTTATGTGTGGGTTCCATTGTATCTGGACAATTCTCTATAATCAAACCCTGCCCCATCTTCCCATGAGGCCTCAGGCCTTCCGAATGGTATTCAAATGCCTCCTAATAGTCAGATACCTCCAATTCCACAGTATTCTCCCTCGCACTCTGCACCCCTAACCCCAGCCATGCCAACTGCTTCATCAGGATTGCAACCTTACTCCCAGGCCACTGATTCTCCACTCACCCTCATCAATTCCCTGCTCTCTGATTTGCGTCCCAGAAGCCCAATCCTCTTCCATCCACAATCACCACCTCACACTCACACCCCTCAGCTTCCAAATTCCACACCCAAACACGACTGAATCCCACCCCAGGACTCTCCCTACCGCCCTCAAGACATGTGAATTCTTCCCCAGAAATTAGGAGCATTTTTTTCACTCAGAGGGTCATGAGTCGGTGGAATTTTCATCCCCAGAAAGCAGTGAGGCTGGGTCTTTAAATGTATTCAAGGCTGAATTAGATAGATTTTTGATTACATAGATTACATAGAATTTACAGTGCAGAAGGAGGCCATTCGGCCCATCGAGTCTGCACCGGCTCTTGGAAAGAGCATCCTACCCAAGGTCAACACCTCCACCCTATCCCCACAACCCAGTAACCCTACCCAACACTAAGGGCAATTTTGGACACTAAGGGCAATTTAGCATGGCCAATCCACCTAACCTGCACATCTTTGGACTGTGGGAGGAAACCGGAGTACCCGGAGGAAACCCACGCACACACGGGGAGGATGTGCAGACTCCGCACAGACAGTGACCCAAGCCAGAATCGAACCTGGGACCCTGGAGCTGTGAAGCGATTGTGCTATCCACAATGCTACCGTGCTGCCCTAATGGATAAGGAAGTCAAGGGTTAAAGGGGTCAGGCAGGGAAGTGATCTGAGACCACAATCAGATCAACCGTAATGAATGGTGGAGCAGACTTGAAGGGCCAAATGTCCTACACCTGTTCCTAAAACTTATGTTTCGATGTTGCTTCCCCAATCCCCAGATCATTCTCCTCCACCACATCCTGGTCAGATTTGGACTGATCTGGAGTCTGCAGCCACCAGACTGGTCCACAGCAGAGTGGAATCCAAGTCAGTCAATCAGTCTGCCTTCTGGACAAGAACCTATCAGTAATGTCACACGCATGCTATGAAGTGAAACATCTATGGAGTGCATGCGAACCGCAAACTGCTATGATGTTAACTTGGCCAGTAATGTGTCCACAGCTGAAAATATTTTCAAATGTTAAAATAATCAACTCGCGCGAACCATTCATGATATATTTTAGTTTAATTACTTCAGCAACAACAGCAAAGTGCATGTTATATAGCACATTCAACACAGTGTAATGTTCCAAGGAACCTCTTGGAATATTATCAAACTAAAATGTAATCCTCAGCCACATAAATAGATATTATGGCAGATGAGCAAAACCTTGGGCGAAATTCTCCGCACCCGCGGAAAGTCGGCAAACGGTCGTAAAAATCGGGACCGTTTTACGACGGTCGCGAAGGCTTCATTTCCCGACCGATTCACTTCCTGGAAATGGGCTAGCAGCGCGGCCGCGTCAATTACGTGCGTGATGACGACGGAACGCGACGACGACACGAACCCGCCCATGTGACGCCGCCCGACGCCGTAAAAAGGCGCGGGCGACCACAGAATCTGTCGGGCAGGATGTCGGAGCCTAGGCGAGCTGCACCTCGCTTTATTGATGCAGACGTCGAGGTGCTGCTCGATGCCGTGGAGCAGAGGAGGGGCATCATCCGCCCGCGGAGAGGGCATCGCCAACCTGCCAGCACGGTACGCCAGGCCTGGCGTGACGTGGCTGCTGCCGTCAGTGCTGTGGGGCAGACCCCTCGCTCAGCAGAGCAGTGCCGAAAGAAGCTACATGACCTCACCAGGTCTGCCAGGGTAAGTGCCATGAGGGTGCCCCCTAGTCACAACCATCCCTCCCCCTTAACTGCCCGGGGGGGGGGGGGGGAGAGGGATTGGGGCAGAGTTATTTGAGGGTGGTTCACAAAGTTGTCACAGACCCAGCGCTCTGGCCCCGAGGAGAGATGCAATCATCTGATGACAACTTGCCCCCCCCCCCAAACTGTGCCAGTATCAGAACGGACTTCTGAGACCTACCGTTTTGTAATGATCTACCTATGTTTCCTCCCCCAACAGGCCAAGGCCGGTCATAACCACCGTGAGCGGCACAAGACTGGAGGGGGTTCGCCCAACATGCACCCCCTCAGCACCTTTGAACAGAGGGCACTGGACCTTGTTGGGGGGTCTGCCACCCGCGATATCGCGCAATGCGAGGTTGGCGGAACTGCAGCAAGTGAGACAACCCTCCCTGACAAACACCCTCCCCCCCCCCCCCCATCCTCTGTCCCTTCACACACCCTGCCCACTGGGACACCTCCCCATCCTCTGTCCCTTCACACACCCTGCCCACTGGGACCGTCCAGCGGCCTGCCGAGCAAATCGAAATAACCCGTCTCATTCTCTTCCCTAGGACGTGATGCCGAACGACCAGGGCCGTCTGGCTGCAGACGGAGACACGAATCTGCCGCCACCTCACCCGGGGCCTCACAACAGAGGGTGCCCGATCAGCGGGCAGCCCTATCTGCCCCAACCCAATCTGCGGACCAGGACGCACAGAGGGTTCGAGGTCCACCACCACCACCAGAAATGGCCAGGGACAACCCTCCTGTCGCTGAGCGGCCCCACACCCTGGACGAGGACCTAACCATTGAGAGCGTCGGGCTTGCGGCACTGCTTTCTCCCACCACTTCCATCATCCCAGAGATACACACCCCGGCGGGCCTATTTAGTGATGAGTCTCCTGGGGCACAGTCTGGTTGGCACATCACAGATGAGCAGGTACAGCAGGTGGAGGTCGGAGCAACAGAGGGCCCGGACTCGCGGAGGCCAGACCAGGCCCAGGATGCAGCTGGCTCCCAGACGTTTTCGGAGTTCCTGGAGTTTCTCAACCCACCCGCACAGCCGATGCCTCAGGAAACCCAGGGAAACAATGACGGGATGAGGGCTTCCTTCCAGACTCTGCAGACGCTGTTAGAGGAGTCGATCCACGTCCAAGAGCAGGGAGTGGTGCCGCTCATGGCAGAGACCCAGTCCGACACCGCACGGGTGGCATCCGCGGTGGAGGCAATGGGTCAGGTTATGCAAGACGTTGGGATTAATGTGCACGCGTCATCCTCGGCCCTGGACAGGGTTGCCCTCTCACAGGCAGCAATGTGCCAGAGCCAAACCGACATTGCCGGCGCCCTGCGGGCCATGGCCGAGTCTCAGCAGGTCATTGGCCAGTCGCAGCAGTCAGTCGCCGAGAGCATCAACCGCCTGACACATGTGCTGGATGGCGTCGTGCACAATCAGGTTGAGATCGCACAGTCCCTGGCGGGAATGTCTAACTCCCTGGACTCCGTCTCTGCAAACCTTCGGATCCTGGTGGATACCGTTGCAGGCCTCCAGGACTGGCAGCGCCAGGTGTCGGTGGTGCGACGGGGAACCTCCCCGCTCGCACCTCTGTCCCAAAGTGAGGCCCGGGGGCCACCGGGCTCCCCGAGGGAGGAGGAGGTTTCGGGGCCCGTCCCATTAACTCCATCACGGGACGTCCCGGAATTCTCGGCCTCCCCCCGTCCCATCCCTGGTGCATCGGGTGGGCAGCAGGCAGAGCAGGGTGGCACAATGTCACCCGAGACGCCCGCAGAGCAGCCTGGCCCATCAAGGCCGGGTCGCCCCAGGAAACGCTTGGCCAAGGAGAAACGAGTCGAGGGGGGCGATTTGCAGCAATCCTCCTCCACTCCTGCTGTATCATCTGGGGATTCACTTAGACGTAGTGGTAGGGCCCGTAAGGCAACTAAGATAGACACTGAGTAAGTTGGCACGGGTGAAGGGCACAGTTTAGTTGTAGGGGTAGGGCACCTGTAAATAATTGTTAATATTAAACACACTGTTTCACCTTACTTGTAATACCGTGCGATTGTTCCACAGCCACAGGAATCGTGATGGTGACCGAGTGTCGCTGGGGGTGGCGGGTGGTGAAACCTCGGTGCCGGGTGTGCAGTCCCTGCCCCTACCCCCCTCCCACAGCTAGCCCACGTGGGCACGTGATGGAGTGTCAGTGACGAACTCAGCGGCCACCAAGGTGGATGGTTCAGCTATTGCCATGGGTCAGACTCTCTCTAACGATTCTGAGCTCACAGCTCTTCGCAGAGCGGGCTGTCATCATTCCACATGGCACTGATCACACCCGCTGACACAGCCATCAATGTTGTGCCATTCCGTCTGGACCCAGTGATAAGCGTCATGTCGAAGTGGAGCAGTGTACACTGAGGGGGGGGGGGGTTTGGTGGTGGCAGTTGTGTGGTGACCCTCTGCATGACTAGCGATGCAGGTGGTGGTTTGGTGTTCATCGGGGACGTCACATGCGATGCGTGAACCGTGCTGCCACCATGGCGTCGCGTGCCCGCCGTCCTTGCCGGGTCCGTCGTGCCGCCTCCTGGACATCACCAGCACCTGGGTCGTGTCTGCGTGCTGCGCCCGCCACTCCGCCAGCGTCCTCCTCCTCCTCCTCCTCCTCCTCCTCCTCCTCCTCCTCCTCCTCTGTGCTGGCACCACTGCCACTAGCTTCTCCCTCCGCCTCCTGCAACAGGTCATCTCCCCTCTGCATCGCGATGTTGTGCAGCGCACAGCAGACCACTACAATGCGAGCGACCCTGTCGGCCTGGTACTGCAGGGCCCCTCCGGAGCGGTCCAGGCACCTGAATCTCATCTTCAGGAGGCCAAGGCAGCGCTCCACCACACCCCTGGTTGCTGCATGGGCCTCGTTGTATCGTGTTTCCGCATTGGTCTGAGGCCTCCGTATCGGCGTCATCAGCCAAGACCTCAGCGGATAACCCCTGTCACCTAGCAACCAGCCCCTCAGCCGGGGGGGACGTCCCTCAAACATCGCAGGGATGTACGACTGCGCCAGTATGTAGGAGTCATGCACACTCCCTGGGAACCTTGCACAGACGTTCATGAACCTCATGTGGGGGTCGCATACCACCTGGACATTAATGGAGTATGTCCCCCTCCTGTTTGTGAACACGTCCCTGTCCAGAGCAGGCGGGCGCATGGGGACGTGAACACAGTCGATTGACCCCTGAACCCTCGGTATCCCGGCCACACTGGCAAATCCACGGGCTCGTGAGTCTTGACTTGCTCGGTCCTCGGGAAAGGTGATGTAGCGATCGGCGATGGCATAGAGGGCGTCGGTCACATCCCGGATGCACCTGTGCACCGATGACTGGGAGATCCCAGAGACGTCCCCGCTCAGAGACTGGAAGGAGCCGGTAGCATAGAAGTTCAGAGCGACCGTCACCTTGATGGCTACCGGGATCGCGTGTCCTCCCCCCGTTCCACGTGGGGCGAGGTGCGACAGGAGTTCGCAGATATGTATCACCGTCTGCCTACTCAGCCGGAGTCTTCTCCTGCAGGTGATGTCCGGCATTGTTAGGAAAGAGACCCGGACACGGTACACCCTCGGCTTTGGTCGTCGCCTCTGACGCCGTGGCTGCACCCTCACTCTCTCCTCTTCCTCTTCCTCCTCCTCCTCCTCCTCCCCCCCCCCCCCATGCTGCTCGACGACTGGCAACTCCTCGGCCCTTCCCTCTGCTGCTGCAGCTGGCCCTGCAGCCACTGCGGGTTGTGGGTGTGGATGCTGCTGCATCTCCAAATCCAGTAGAGCTGCCCCAACCACTGCGCAGAACATAGCCGTTCTGTTCCCATGCATCGTGCTAACCTACAGAAGGGTGGTGGGGGGCGGAGAAACGGGACATGTTAGACGGACGTTAGTCGACACCTCGGCAGCCGCCAGCCATGGGATACCAGTGTGTCCCGGTGGCCTGGTCGCGCTGCTGACACGCGGTCAGCCTAACCCCTGGTCACTTCCTGCATCCAACGGCCAGTAAACTATGTCCTCCTCACGGGTGCGTCAGTGGCCTGTGGCCGGAAGCCACAGGGGAACCAGCGGCCGTGTCCTCGTCACCTGCACACCATGGCATGGTGGCAGACATTTTGTTACGGGGTTGGACGGCTCACTCTCTACCTAAACCCCCCCCCTCCGTCGCCCCCCACTGCCTCCCCCGTCTCCCCCACTGCCCCCTCCGTCTCCCCCACTGCCTCCTCCGTCTCCCCCACTGCCCCCTCCATCTCCCCCACTGCATCCTCCGTCTCCCCCACTGCCCCCTCCGTCTCCCCCACTGCCCCCTCCGTCTCCCCCACTGCCCCCTCCGTCTCCCCCACTGCCCCCTCCGTCTCCCCCACTGCCCCCTCCGTCTCCCCCACTGCCCCCTCCGTCCCCCCCACCGCCCCCGTTCTGGACCCCCTCCCGTTCCCAGGGATGCCTTCCCCGTTGTGGCCAGACTCGAGCGGTGCGCTGAGCGGTGCGCTGAGCGGTGCGCAGAGTGGTGCCCTGACCTCCTCCAAGCAGTCGTCAGCCAGGCCGACTGGTTGACGAATTTAAAAAGCAGGTGTGTTTCACGACGTCCAAACAGGGCGCCATGACGTCGAGACTTTGGCCCATCCGGGCCGGTGAATAGCGGGGGGGCTCACAGTGGCGATTCTGGTCGTGTCAGGGGCGGGAAGGAGGCGTTTGTCGGGAAACGCGACTCCGACAATTTGCGGGGTTCGGAGAATAGCGGGAGGGCGTCGGAACAGCGTCGCCGTAAAAATTTCCGACGCCCGCTATTCTCCGACCCGTCGTGAGTCCGGAGAATCTCGCCCCTTGTTCTAAGAGGTAGGTTTTAAGGATCACATTAAAGAAGGAAAGAGAGGTAGGAAGACAGAAAAGTTTAGGAAATGAATTCAAGAGGTTGGGGCCTTGACAGATGAAGGCACAGCCACCAATGGTGCCGGAATTGAAATTGGGGATGCACAAGAGGCCGTAACTGGAAGTGGTTAGATACTTTAGCAAGTTGTTAAGCTAGAGTGGGTTGCAGAGATGGGGAGTGTGAAGGCCATGGAAATTTTTGGAAATAAGTTTCAGAGTTTTAAAATTAGGCTTTGGTTAACCAGGAGCCAATGTAGATGGGATGGGTGAACATGCCCTGGTGGAAGTTACAATATGGGCAGTAGAGTTTTAGGGAGGGATTTAATGGAAAACAAAGAAGAGTACTCTAGTGAGATTTAATGGCCTTGTCACCAAGTTGGGTGTGACAAGGTCGGTAGATTGCGCTGATAGATAAGCTTAAATTTTGGGAGGGTCGCTGATGGGATGCCAGTCAAGAGTGCTTTGGATAGCCAAGCCTGGAGGCAAAAATGACACGAATGAGAGTTTCAAAGTAGTTGAGCTGATGAAGGAGCTGCGCTCCGAAAACTAGTGATTCCAAACTGTTGGACTTTTACCTGGTGTTATAAGACTTCTTACTGTGCCCACCCCAGTCCAACGCCGGAATCTCCACATCAAGTCAATAGTTATTCAAAATGGTGAAGATTAAGTCCCATTATGAGCTTTAGAAGGAGATATTTTTAGAAGGAAGAAACAGATGTGAAAATAAAAAAAATCAGGCGTTTAAGAGGAAAAAGACTGCAAACAATCTTTACCAAAATTCTTCAGATCTGTTAAGGATCTTTTTCAAAATGGAAATTTGTGTGTTTTCTTTTTCAAATTTATCAGCTTGATCTTCTGGACGTGTTTGCACACAACTGGGTATTAGTGAGTAGTACCTCAGAATGGACGATTTTGTGCTCTCTCTTTGTCCGTGAGAAAGGCCGGCATGGGCGGAGAATCCAGAGAACATTGGGAAATGCGATTCTCTCCAGAGAGATCACCAGCTGGATTCTCCATCGGCGGGATCCTCTGCTTCGCCGACGGCGTGGGGTGGCCACAGTGGGAAACCCCTTTGGCCAGCTGCGGAATGGAGAATCCCACTGCCGGCGGCATGCCACGCCGGAAAAAGGGGCTGGCATGACGGAGAACCCACCCCACATTTCCCGATTTTCCTTGGCCATCGCCGGCAGCATCACAATTTCACACCCACAAAAGTAGCAAACATCATTCTAATACATTTCAATGTATTTTAATATTATTAGACCACCCCACCCCCAACAGATTATCCCTCCTTGTGAAATTTTCAAATCTTGCTGATATGGCGTCACATAGACGAGGTTTACAACAGGTCTGGCTAGACATGAAACAGTTGAGGGGATCCCTGTGGGGGTGCAGAGGTAAGTATAACCCCTGGTCGGGTGACATTGCTAGATTGATACGGCCATGTTGGCATTGCCAGATTGGACCGCCTGGCAGTGCCAGCTGACAGTGCCAAAATGGGGACAGTGCCTGGGATGGGCCACATATGGGAGGGAGTCATTGATGTACATTGGCGGGAAGAGCGGACATGGGAGGGGAGGAAATGCTGGCAATGATAGTCAGGGGAAAGACGGTGTTGATTGTCGGAGCGAGGGGACAGCCCCCAAAAGCTCATCAAAAATGGCAGCCTGATCTCAGTGGAGCCGATTGCCAGCTCTAAGTGTCTTCGTCTTGCCAGAGTGATGATGTAAACTATGCCAACTCATTTTATTTGTCAAAGAGACTCAAAATGTGGAGGGAAAATCGGTCTGTGTAACTGGAAAATTACACGCCAATTTTCAGTCTGAGCCTGACACTTTGCAATTCCTGGTAAGATTCTGCCCAATGTCTCTGTAAATCTCACCATTGTGATGCAGCACCCACAAGATCAAGTCTATGCACTTGATTGCTGCCTGTACAATAGGGAAGCTTGTTATAGCGGTGAAACCACATGCCCTCTTGTCCTGTTTATCTTTGCTTGGGGAAAAGGTAATGAAGTACCTTCCCTGGTGTACAGGGCCTTTGGGATCATCTGGATGTAATGATGGATGGTGAACTGTAATATATTGACAATGTCAGATATTCCAGCCTGGAAGAATCCACTGAGGTAAAAATTGACAGCAATCACCTTGGAAGCCATTGACAGCTGTATCTCTACCCTGCTCTGAGGCCACGGGTCCAGTTCCAAGAGGTGGGAGAGCTCTGTGAGCATCACCTTGGTGGACTGAGCGCATTGCTGGTTCAGGTGGAAGTCAGGAGAGGTTTCCTCTCTAGACTATAGCCTTTTTCTCTTCCCTCTGAAAGAAGCGAGTCTTTTCTGCTGCCTCTTCTCCATCTCTCTCTGATGTGGAGATGCCAGCGTTGGACTGGGGTGAGCACAGTAAGAGGTCTTACAACACCAGGTTCAAGTCCAACAGATTTGCTTTGAATCACTGGCCTTCAGAGAACTGCTCCTTCCTCAGGTGAATGAAGAGGTGGGTTCCAGAAACATATATATAACCAAAGTCAAAGACGCAAGACCATACTTTTAATGCAAGTCTTTGCAGGTAATTAAGTCTTTACAGGTCCAGATGGAGCAACTGAAGAGAGGAATAATCACAGGTTAAAGAGGTGTGAATTGCCTCAAGCCAGGACAGTTGGTAGGATTTTGCAAGCTGAGGCCAAATGGTGAGGGGTGAATGTAATGTGGCATGAATCCAAGGTCCCGGTTGAGGCCGTATTCATGAGAGCGGAACTTGGCTATCAGTTTATGCTCCGCGATTCTGCGTTGTCGTGCGTCCTGAAGGCCACCTTGGAGAACGCTTACCTGAAGATCAGAGTCTGAATGCCCTTGACTGCTGAAGTGTTCCCGACTGGAAGGGAACATTTTTGCCTGGTGATTGTCGTGTGATGTCTGTTCATCCGTTGTCGCAGCGTCTGCATGGTCTTGCCAATGTACCATGCTTCGGGATATCCTTTCCTGCAGCGTATGAGATAGACAATGTTGGCTGAGTTGCATGAATATGTGCCACGAACATCTTGCCAAGGTCATCTCCACACCCCCACGACTTGCCTTCAAACAACTGCGCAACCTCAAACAAACCATTGTTTGCTGCAAACTACCTTCAGAACAGCGACCATGACACCACACAAACCTTGCCATGGCAATCTCTGCAAGACGTGCCAGATCATCGACATGGGTACCACCATTACACGTGAGAACACCACCCACCAGCCCCTAACTTCATGAAGAAATTACTCAGAGTAACTGTTAAAGTTATCTTCTCTGTCTCCATCAAGTGAGCTTGAGCTGGTGAGGATTCATAAATCTCACTTGTTTGTGAGTTTTTCCCTAAGTTCCACACGCCTGTTTTCCATTCAATGGCTTAATATCAGTCATCATTATTTCCCTGACTATCTCTTTTGTCTGTAATTATTACTGTTGTTTAGCTCAGTTTGCAACTTACCCAGCTAATGGTTGTTCAGGCATGTGACTAGTTAAGCTAAAAGCCATTTTATGTCTTTGGTATTGTGATCTCAGCTAACAGCCATTTTGTGTAACTTCTTTTTAATTGTATGTTTGTCCTTTCAGATTTTAGTAATTCTTAGGTTATAAAATCACACACACAGTTTATACATTATCTATTCCTACAAATTGCCTCTTATACTATCATCTAAGCCAGTGGGTACCTTTTGTCTAAAAATCTTCTTTCTAAATCTGACTTCAACAGCACCAAACCTAATGACATTACCAAGCCAAAATTAGCAGCCTATTGTTATGACACCCTGGGTCAGTGCATGGTCAATTCGAACCCCATTTGACTTAACTTTTGAATGAACTTTTATGTTTAAATTCCCGAGGTTTCGGCTTCCCAATAACTACAGTCACCAGGTTTGTAAATTTAAACATAGTTATCTCCATTATTAACAGTAACTATAATTAAATAGGCAACGCAGTCAACTGCTTAACTACTATCTAATCTCTAACCCCCCTCCCTTTTTAACTCACCCCACCCTCTGCATACACACACACACACATAGACAAAAAAGGGGACAAAGAGGGCTGTACAATAATGATGAAATGAAAAGGATAATATTATTTATTTCGGATGGATGTCTTCCAGTTAGTTTCTTCTTCAGTCTAGGCTTTCCAATGGATGTTATCTTTTCTTTCAGCTTCTCCTGGTTTTGACTGTTAACACACAGAAATAGCAGGCATGAGATAGATAGAGAGAGACAGACAGCTTCTCTTCTCAGGGTCCAGAAGCATCTGCCTTCAGGCCATAGTCAGCAGAGCAGAGAGAGAGAGCTGCTTCCACCTTGCGGATCCAGTGACATCTCCTGAGTTTGGTTTAAAAACCCCACCTGACAGGAATCAACGGGTTTTGGTTTCGGGGCAGAATACTGTCCCCGGCCAATTAATTGGCCACCAACCAATCAAACAAAGCGAACCCCCTCCAATCTCTTGGGTTCCATACAATCTGAGTTCTTCAGCCCAAAATACAAAAAATAATGACCCTGTACTATTTGCACACTTCCAGTTCCTTCCTTCCTCTGCTCGACATGAAGGTATGTCTCCCTTGATGATCCATGGACCAAAAATGAGAAAGACAAAGTAAAAGAAATAGGAGCTGAGGGAATGAATTGGAAGGGCCCTTACACTATGGCTTATCCTAATAACTACAGTGAATCTTTAAAAAATGCTTTAACATTTTCACAGAACATGTCAACTGATCAAAAACAATACTGATCAAATGTAATGTTCAGTTATTAAAGAATGTCGCTCTATTCAAAATTTGACCCTGCACAGTTGGAAATGGTGTAACCTAGTCAACCTATCAAACTGTTGCTATGACAATGCTACCCACACATCGCACACAATGATTTACGATTATAAGACGAAAAGGAATGAAGAATGTAAAGTTATATAAGACTGTCAGGAAAGTTGATTATTACTTCAACAATGATGGAAAATGCATGTTATGTGAGCTGCTGTGATAGCAGCCATCACATTTGTCATTTAGGAGAAGAAGAGAAAAGGCAAAGGTGAAATCTGCTAAATGTATAATGGTAATACTGACTTCAGACAAAGTGATAATGATAAAGTCGTCTGTGGCTTATAACTTTAATGAAGAAAAGCATTTGAAAAGGTCTCACAGCCTGGATTTGAAAAACAGTCCAGAGACATCTACCAGCTTAATTTGCAGTGAGAAAAGCTGAAGGAGGCGGGTTCATGCTAAGAACTGGTGGAATATCTCAGGCATAACTCCAGTGGAAAATATAGGGCATCATGCCCGGTGGAGTATTTTGTCATCACAATCTTAACCTGTACTTACAATCTCCTTTACTCTTAGTGATTATTTTTTCTAAAACAAAATAATATTTAAAGCAGAGATTTACTTTTTTTGTAAATTTAGAATACCCAATTAATTTGTTCCAATTCAGGGGCAATTTACCGTGTGTTGTGGGGGTGAAACCCACGCAAACACAGGGGGAATGTGCAAACTCCACCACGGACAGCGACTCAGAGCCGGATCGCACCTGGGACCTCAGCACCGCGAGGCAGCAGTGCTAGCCACTGCACCACTGCGCTGCCCATTTTTAAAGCAGAAATAATAGTAACTTCTGGAGTTAAGAATTTAAAATTCAGTTCAAAACTAGAATTACTTTAGGTGGTCATTTTACTGCATGTTTTTTAAAAATCTGAATCAATAGAGAAAAACAAGAATCCTGCAAGAAGGCAATATATTTAAACTGGATTATTTCCTCTCTGATGTGTTGTCTGCATTAGCAACACATCTTTATATTGTACTTCCCAACAATTTTTCACCATGAAGTTGTATTCTGTTCCACTGTTACATTCTCATATTAAAATCTAACAGATATCTTTAACATTGTCACAAATAAATTCAACCGAAAAGAAGAATCCATGTACATGTAAACTTGTACATGAATGCCGAAGAAAAGTAAACCTTTGTCTTCCATACAGAAGGGGTGGGTTTCCTTTTCATTTCTGCTAAATTACAATGGAGGATCAATGTATTTATTTTTACTGCTATATTTTAGCTGGAAGCTATTTCTGCCACTTGTGTGCTTTATAAAAAAGCTTCAAATTTTGCTTTTAGACATCCTGTGTACTACTCGTTGTGCACCTCATTTGCATTATCAAAAAGTACAAAAGAGAAACTGAAGCATTTGCTAACATTAGCAGCGAGAATGGATGATCCACTTCTATCTCCTCCGGAGGTCCTCAATCTTGAAAAATTTCAGTCTTCACTTAAATTAATTAATTCCAGATGATATCAAGAAACAGCTGCTGAAGGCACAGGAGTCTGCAAAGGCTATGGGCCCTGAAGACATTCTGTCAATAGTATTGAAGACCTGTGCTCCAGAAGCAACTGCACCCAAACCTACTGCTCCAGCGCAGCAATAACACTGGCATTTAACTGATAAGGTAAGGCCTGTACACATAAAGGAGAATAAATCCAACCCAGCCAATTACTGCTCCATCAGTCTATTCAGTAACGGCCTTCCTCTGGAGATCCGAGGCCTGGTGGGCCCTGGTTTAACTTGTCTGTCCTGCTATGGACCGAGTCAATAAAACCAGTATCGAGGCCATGATCATCCAAAACCAACTCCACTAGGCCACCTGTCTGCTTAGGACATCAGAGTCCCGACTACCAAAGCAAATCTTCTTTTCCCAGCTCAAGGAAGGATCCCGAACAAACAGGAGGACAAAGGGATCTCTCCAAAGATACCCTGTATGGAGTGGAATATAGACATCAATGCCTGGGAGACCTTTGCTCAGAAGTGACCAACTTAGAAGAACCTCCTGACTAATGGGTCACAATTGTTTGAGAACACCCGACAGCAAGAGGAGTCTGGGAAAAGGAGCCTGAGAAAGGAATACCCATGTCTTAGCAGCTAAGGACTGATCTCAGCTTTTGAAAACTTCTACCAAATGAGTGATTGAAGATGCGGCTCTAGGACCAGGCAATGACCCACAGAACCCATGGCCAGTAACATGAGTATTTTAGGTGGGCAATCATACTCATTGGAGTTCCTTGAATGGAATTAACATCCTCATGGCAAACCAAAGTTTTTAAACAATCGTTCTTTCAACTTCTGTGACTTCAAACTCACTTTATACTGTAAAATACCCCAGTAATGAAATTAACAGCCTCATAGGAACATAGGAACATAGGAAATAGGAGCAGAAGGTGGCAATTCAGCCCATCGTGCCTTCTCCACCATTCAATTAGATCATGGCTGATCTCTTCCTGGTCTCAAAGCCACCTCCCTACCTATTACCCACATCCCTTTAATCTGTTTTCTATCAAAATTATATTTCTTTTTCTTGAAAATATTTAATGACTCAGATTCCATCGCACTATGCGGCAGCGAGTTCCACAAATTCACCCACCCTCTGCAAGAAGTAGTTCCTCCTCATCAAAGTTCTAAATCTGCTGCCTCTCAACCTAGGTCTGTGACCTCTCATTCTAGATTTCCCCACAAGGAGGAATGTTTGGTCTACGTTTACTTTATCAATCTCTTTTAGTATTTTATGCACCTCAATCAGATCCCCTCTCATCCTTCTAAACTCCAGCGAGTATAAGCCCGAACTGTTTAATCTCTTCCCATACTTCAACCCTTTCATCCCCAGAAGCAATCTGGTGAACCTCATCAGAACTGCCTCCAATGCCACCACATCCTTCCTCAAATAAGGAGACCAAAACTGGATGCAATACACCAGGTCTGGTCTCACCAACATCTTATACAATTTCAACAACACTTCTCTACTTTTATACTCCAGTCCTTTTGCAATAACTGCAAACATTCCATTTGCTTACTAATTACATGCTGCACCTAGATACCGACTTTCTGCAGTTCGCAAACAAAGACACCCACATCCATCTGCCCAGACACATCTTGAATCGGCTTTCCATTTAGACAACAATTTGCCTTTCTATTTTTTCAGCCAAAATGGATAACCTCACACTTATCTACATTAAACTCCATCTGCCAAATTTTGGTTCAATCTCCTAGCCTATTTATATCCATCTGTAAAATCTGTATCTCCTCTTCACTGCCTGCTTTTTCGCCTATTTTAGTATCAGCCACAAATTTTGCCATGTTGCACTCTGTCCATGCGTGCAGATCATTTATATAGATTGGAAACACTTGAGGTCCAAGGACTGACCCCTGCGCCCCCCCCCCCCCCCCCACTAGTTACAGTTCGCCCGCCAGAGAAGGACTCATTCATCCCAACCCTCTGCTTTCTGTCAGTCAGCCAATCCTCAATCCATTCTACTCTATCCCCAATCCCATGTGATCTCATGTTCTGGATCAATCTTTTATGCAGCACCTAATCAAACGCCTTCTGGAAGTCTCGCTATAGAACACATTCACGTTCCCATTATCCACCTTGCTGCTTATATCCTCAAAGAATTCAAGCAAGTTTGTCATGCATGACTTACCCCTCATAAAACCATGCTGACAATGGTGGATTGAGCTTTGTCTTTCCAAATTTTCAGTCATCTCCTCCTGATTGATTCCAGTAGCTTCCCCACCACAGAGGTCAAGCTAACCATTCCCTTCTTTTAGCCTCTCTCCCTTTTTGAATAGGGGCATCACATTCACATGTTTCCAATCTACAGAGACCCTTCCAGAATCCAGGGAATTCTGAAATATCATAACCAATGCATCCACTATCGCCACTGCCATCTTGCTTAATACCTTAGGGTGCAGGCCATCAGGTCCCGGAGACTTATCTGCCTTTAATCCCATCAGTTTATTCAATACTTTTTCCCTAGTAGTGGTTATTGCACCATGTTCCTCTGCGTTAACTGGAATTGTTTTATTATCCTCTACCATGAAGACAGAGGCAAAATATTGGTTCAGTGCCTCCGCCATTTCTGTGTTCCTTATTCTTACCTCACCAGTATCGCCATCTGAAGGGCCAACATTTACTTTAGCTATTCTCTTCCTCGTTATATTCTCTATAGAAGCCAGTATTTATGTTTTCTGCTCGTTTCCTTTCCTTTCATGACTAACCAATGTTTAAAAAAGTATATCTTCCTTCAATTTTATTTGCAGTTTAAACATAGTTAGAAATGGTAAGCATTAATAATACAAAACTTTAACCTACCAAAGAAATGTCTCCCGATGTCCCCTGCCTCTGCTAGACTGAAAAGTTTCCTCGTAAATAAAAAGATGTAAAAACTCCCCAAATCTCCAGGTAAGTGGCCCAAGGATTAATCAGTGACATATGGAGCAGTGCAGCTGGATTTTCCATTCAGCAGTTCAGGGTTCAAGCAGTCTTAAAAAAAAGCCAAGAGTTTAAACACTGCGCACTTTTGTCACGCATACTTGAATGCCCGCACTTCCACGTCATCACGTCACGCATGTGTGGCACACCAGCAACTTAAGTTGTGAATCCTGCAGGAAGTTATGGGCCATTATATTTCCAAAAGAACACTTCTTATTTCGCTAAACTCCAAAGAGTATGTGCCCAAGCTACTCAATCTTTCCTCATCAGACAGCCTCTTGATCTTAAGAATCAACCAAATAAACCTCTGAACTGCTTCAAGTAGCAACTCTACACAGTGCTCAGGGTGCAATCTCACCAAAGTCCTGTACAGCTGCAGCAAGGCTTCTCTACTTTTATATTCCTTTCCTCCTTGCAATAAAGTCCAACCTTCAATTTGCTTCTAAAGTAAAAGAAAAATACTGGGGATGCTGGAAATCTTAAACTAAAAGCAGAAAATTCTGGATAAATAGTGTCTTTCTTTCTCAATGGAATATATCATTGCTAAGAGTTGTGAAATATCTCCTTAATGTCTGTCCCTGCTTCTAACCTATTTTCCCATTCCATTTTTAACAATTCTGGCTTCATATCCTTGCAGCTGCCTTTATTTAAGTTTAAGAGACTGGTTTCAGACCCAAATTTCTCACACTCAAATTGAATGTAAAATTCTATCATTTAATGATCACTATTTCTGAAAGGTTCCTTTCCTATGAAGTCACTAATTAATCATGTCCCATAACACATTACCAGGTCTAAAATGTCCTGTTCCCTGGTTAGTTCCAGAGCACATTATTATAAGAATTGTCCCTAAATACACTCAATTAACTCATCCTCCAGACTACTTTTCCCAATTTTATTCATCATATCTATATGAAATTTAAAATCTTCCACAATTATTACATTTGTTTTGTCACAAGCCCCATTATTTCTTGATTTATACTCTGTCTGACTGTGTAGCTATTGTAAGGGTCCCTATAAACCACTCCCACCAGTGACTTCTATTCTTTGCTATTTCTTACTTCTACCAAAACTAATTCTACATTTTGATCATCTGAACCAAGATCATTTCTCACAACAGTACTGATCTCACCCTTTATTAACAAAGCCTTTTGTTTTATACTTGTCTTTCTGAAATGTCAAATACTCTTGAATATTCAGGCCCCAGGACTGATCACTTTGTAACCATGTCCCTGTAATGGCTATTGCAGCATACTCAGCTATTTCCATTTTGGTAATCAATTCATCCTTCTTGCTGTAAATGTTGTATGCATTTAGCTAATGGACCTTTAATTATGTCTTTTTACCAATGATCCCTTTTTAAATCTTATTTGCTGAAGCGTTCTTATATTTATACATTATTTCCCATTCTGTCACACTTCAATTACCCTCATCACTACCCTGCTCAATTGCCTGGCTCTTTCTATTTAACTTTCCAAACCTCCTCTAATGTGAACCATTCCCCTGAGTATTTAGTTAAAAGCTCTCTCTACAGTCCAAGTTCCATGATTTGCCACTACACTGGTCCCAATGCAGTTCAGGTGAAAGTCACCCAATGGTACAATTGTCTCTTTCCCAGTACTGATGCCAGTGCCCCATGAATCTCATCCTATTTCTCCCACACCAATCTTTGATGCATGCATTCAACTCTCTAATCTTACTTACCCTGTGCCAATTCGCTCATGATTTAGGTAGTGATCCAGAGATTACCTTTGTTGTTCTGATTTTTAATTTAATACCTTGCTGCTCATACTCCATCAGCAGAACCTCTTTCTTAGTCCTAATCTATGAAATTGATACCCAAGTGAATCATAATAACTGGATCCTCCCCTTCCACTCCAAATTCCTCTCCAGCCCTGAGGAGATAGCCTTCACCCTGGCACAGGGCAGGCAACACACCCTTTGGGACTCATGCTCTTGGCTGCTGAATCTATCCTAACTCTATTGTCCCCTACCACAACTCCATTCATTTTTACTCCTCCCACTTGAATGACCTCCTGCACCATGGTGCCTTGGTCATTTTTCTCATTCTCCCTGTAGTCCCTGCTTTTAACCCCACAAATTTCAAGAACCTCAAACTTATTGCACAATTGCAAGGCCTGATGCTCTTGCAGTGCTACCTTTGAATCTCCATTTATGCTTCACTTGTAATCACACCCTCCCGGTTCTGATCACAGGACTGAGGTAGCTCTTGTTTCATTTCAGCTTTCTTTATAATAGTTGGTTCCACTGACATTTGCAAAGAATGGGTTGTCTGCCTTGTGCCACTTCTCTGAGGGAAGTTAATGTAGTTGTGGCTCTTAGGTGGGTTAGTCCTCATCATCTTCTTTACTGTCATCACCACTTTATGCATTCTGGACTACATTGGCGTGATAGATTTACAGGGAAGGGAGATTAGAAATTATGAACAGATGACCATCAACTTCTTGGGATTAAGAGGAAAGAAAATGCCCTGGATGGTTGCATCGCATGGTGTTTCAAAGGGAAGCCATGGTGAGAGGGTCTGAGTTGGGTCAATAACTAGTAAGTTTGCAGGCACCAGTAAGAGCCTAGTATAAGAGTTACTCTCACGGACAGAACTGTTTGCATCCGAACCAGTTTCATGGCCTGCCTCTTGATTTTGAAAGAGTTGCAAAGGCAACAGGAAAACTCAGAGGAAGCTATTTAAAGGTGGAATGAGGGCAGGAATCAAAGTTTCCTTGTGTGCACTGTATCCAAATAAAACCTGCAAAGTGAATGTCAGAAATTGTGAGTTAAAAACCACCCTGAATTTAGTCAAAATGGATCTTGGTCATTGGACTATTCGATTTATGATTAGTTGGCTTATTCGTCTTGTTTTCATGAACAGAGGTGTTACATTGGCTACTCTCGAATCTCCTCATATAGTTTGGAGATCTAATGAGGACTGAAAAATTCTGATAGTATCCCACTAATGTTATAGTTAGAGATTCGACCTTTCAGACTCGTAATTGCTCTGAGTCTGGATCTTCCTTTCATCTTGAGCAGTACTCCTCTTTTTTCAGATATGTTAGCAATAAATGTATGTCATTAACCACATTCTTTTTCGCTTCCTTCACCACTTTCCTGTGTGATTTTCATTTGTATGCTGGGCTCCAATTTTAATATATGGAAATGGAATGGAAATCGCTTATTGTCACAAGTATGCATCAAATGAAGTTACTGTGAAAAGCCTCTAGTTGCCACATTCCAGCACCTATTCAGGGAGGCTGATACGGGAATTGAACTGTGCTGTTGGCCTGCCTTGGTCTGCTTTAAAAGACAGCTCTTTAGCCATGTGCTAAACCAGCCCCTGGTAGTTCAAAATATATTTTGAAGCTTGAGTTTTATTTTATCTCTATTATGGCACTAAACCCTTTTTTAAACTTTCCTTTTTAACTCTCTGGAAATATTTCTATTTTGCATTCTATTGATCCATATTTGATGAGTTATTAATGATAATCTGTCATGTGAGTAGTTCAACAGTGTCAGCTTGGCTCAGTAATAGCATTCTTGTCTTCAAGTCAGCCAATTGCAGGTTCAAACTCCATCCAAGACCTTTGCACATAATCTAGGTTGACACTTCAATGTAGCAGGGAGGGAGCTCTCTCTTTTTGATGACACTTTAAATCAAGGCCCTGTCTATCAGTTCAGGTGTACGTAAATGATCCTTCAACCAAAACTGATTAACTGATCCTTTATCTTATTGTTAGATACTTGTAAATCACTATAAAGTAATTAGCTGTCACGTTTTGCCACCTTAAGAACTTTGATTGCACTTCTAAAGTAATTTATTAGATGGGAAGTTCTTTTCGAGATCTGGGTGATAAAACAGAGAAAGATAGCACAGAATCAATTCATTCAGCTCAACTAGTCTTTGATGCACCATCGATTGCATGTGAGGCGAGTGATTTACCAAAGTCAGGCTTTAATTAACTAGAACACAGCCTGGCGATCGTCTACAGTGGAAAGGGACGATCGTCAGGCTTCTGAGCATTTATACCTCGTTGATAGAGGCGTGGTTAACTCAGCCTCTCGGCCAATCGGTCGAGAGGCACATGACTGACCAGGGCCAATGGTAAGCCGACGTTCTGGCCCAATGGCAGACAAGTATGCAGATCATATCATCACAGTCTTACTGGATTTTATACTCCACCGAGTCTCTTCCCATTCTATCGACCTCATCTCAGCCGTTCAACATATATTCAGTTTTATTCTTATTAGCCGCATGTAATTCTTTACTTTCTCTTGGGCATAGCTAAGCTATTTGCCTTAACCACCTAGTGAGATCCATATTCTTATTCTCTGAGTGAAAAGAAAAATCTCTTTTTTTCCGCACTGAATTTATTAGTGATTAACTCGGATTTAATTCTCCTAGTTTTGCATTATCCAACAAATGGAAACATTCTTTCTAAATATGCACTGTCCAATCTATGCTTCATTTTAAAGGCCTCAATCAGATCTCCACTAATTCTTCTCTTTTCAAAAGAGAAAGAAAAGCACTTCCCTAAAATTGCAAGCTCCCAATTCTGGTACCATCTTTCTGAATCATTTTTGCACTTTCGAACACCAGTATTTCTTTCTACGTTCATTCATTGATAATTTGATTTCATAATTTCTCTTAGCTTTCCTGTTGGTTTTGTTAACTTCTGTTCTTTGTATGTCCCCCACATCTGTTGAAAGCTTTTTTCAATAGTTTTAATGTTTGCTTTACTTCTTCATGCACCCTTGTTTTTGTTTTTTAGTGAAACACATATCATTTGAACTCCTTTCATTACTCTTAAAAGAGTTCCCTTTGTGTTATGTCCCTTGGTTTTTCAGGATATCCTTCCCGGTTGCCTTCTTTAGTTCCACCCTTACATCTGCATAATTTGCTCTTTTTCAATCTATTAATATAGTTGTTGTTCTACTTATGTCGCTTTCAATCCAAATCTTGCTCCTTACGTATGTGAGACTCTTTGGGCATGATCCTCGGAGTGATTTCTGCTGGCACTTGGAGTAGCACTTAGAAAAAAACTTTACCCTCAGTACGGCTTTCAGTAGCACAACGGGTTCTCGCTGGACCTGAGAGGGATGGGACCTAATCTCTCTGACAGGTCGCACTCCTCGGAGACCAATGCTGCTACAGTACCTGCTCCACAGATCGCTGGAATGGTTCATCTCCACCCCCATGGATTGCTGGTATGAAAAGATCTGAAAAGGAGTCCACATTGAGCCAAACAGGTTGAGTCAAAGGATAAAGATTTGATGCAACTTAACAAGAGTACAGAGCAGTTATTCTACTACAGGAGCCAGTTCGCAGTTAATGGCCTTCTGTTTTTAAACAGGATGTAGAAGGGGGCGACCTGCCCCTCAGTGGGGCAGTGTGTATTTCCTATAGGATCTTATTGTGCTTACCAAATTAGCATGCTGAAGGAAACAAACTGAAGGACAAATTAAAAGGGGCCGCTCCTGGTAGGGGCACTGCCAAAAATAACAAAAAACAGCTGAACCTTATCAAATGATAATGTGAGACGAGGGGTCGATAAAGCAATCCAACCCCATCGGTGCGCACCGGACACCGAAGCCTCGAGAGTGCTCCTCTCCAGTGACACCTGGCAGCTGATCAGGTCACAGAAGAGGGGCAAGCAGTCCGGCTGGATGTTCCCTTCGCTCGCCCACCACCTGGACCTGTCAGTGGTGAGTTTCGCCAGACCCAGGAGCCGGTTCACGAGGAGGTCCTCGCCTTCCCCGCCCTTCTCTGCACTGGGTGCCAGTAGATCAGAAACGTGGGATGAAGTGCAGAAAAAACTTAAACAACAACGTTGTGGTTGTCAAAAACACAAAATGGGAGTGCCAACACCCCCCCCCCCCCCCCCCCCCCCCCACAGATCACCCAACTACTTCCTCCAACCCAAACCGATTACCTAGGTCATCTGACTACCCTCTAACGTGACTGAATATCCTCCCGATTCAGCCCAGCTAAACCCAACCATCTGACTACCCACAGACTCAACTAACACCTTACCTACTTGCCAACATCACCCACCTACCACCTCAACCACCGACCACTTCACCCATATACACCCAACCCACCATCCATCTCACGGCATATCTATCTAAGCCAACTATCCCCTACCCACCTATCCCTTCACCCATTCAGCTATTCACTCATCCATTCACTGACATTCAAACTGGACATTTAAAACATACCATACATCAGCTCCTGACATTAAAAAGATGGCGTGTCGGACTTCCGGTGGCGGACATGAGTGAGTGGTCATACACAGGATGGCACCTGCCTGAAGGTGTTGGTTTTGGTCCCTTTTATCCGGATTTTGGGGAATTTCGGCAGAAAAGTTGTGTGAAGAATGGAGGGGGATTAATTCTACCCCGGATGGGCATGTATGTGGGGTACCATACTCAACAGAAGACAGTGAGAGCCCTGGCTAAGGAGTTTGCGCAGCAACAATTGCAAAAATGGTGAAGCGGAAGGGTCGTTGTCGATTGGAAAGCTGAAAATGGAGCAGTTAATGAGCTTCATTAAGGACAAATTTCACCCGCAGCGAAAAGAAATGCAGCGTGGCTGGCCAAAGGCAATTGAGCGGACAGTGACAGCCCTTCGTGTGACTTTGGAACTGGATGGAGATGCAGGGCGCGATAATTCAGGAGGTGGAGAAAGTGGGGCGTGGTTCTCCGATCCTGGGGTGAAGTGTTGATGCCGTCATAAACGCTGGAGCGTTTTACGACTGCATCACCTGGCCCCTAAGATCAGCGATCCTGTGCCGCACAGGGGGCCAGCATGGCACTGGAGAGCCTCACGCTGTTCCAGCTGCCGATACGGGCATCAGCACGACCGGCGCGGGTTTGCGCATGCGTGCCACAGCCGGCACGATTTCGCGCATGTGCCCTGACGCAACATGGCAGAGACTTACAGGGGCCCGGTGCAGAGGAACATAGGCCCCCACCGGAATAAGCCTGCCCGCCAATCGGTAGACCCCGATCGTGGGCCAGGCCATCGTGGAGGCCCCCTCCCCGGAGTCGGATCCCCCCTCCCCCCACCAGGCCACCCCCGCAGCATGAACGCCGAGGTCCCGCCGGGTACGACCACATGAAAACGACACCAGCGGAACTCGGCCGAACTCGATGGGCACTCGGCCCATCGCGCGGGGAGAATTGCCGTAGGGCCGCATTGAGCGGCCACCGATTGGTGCCGTGCCGACCGCGCCGGCGCCATTGGCACCGATTCTCCGGTCGCCAGAGAATTGACGGCCTGGCCTTGGAGTGGCGTCGCGTGATTCGCACCCCCTCAGCGATTCTCCGAACTGGTGCGGGGTCGGAGAATCCCATCCCGGGTGTCTGACCAGAATGACCAGATTGTGATGCTGGAAGCGGAGATGACCATCCTGGGAGATATATGTAAGACACTGAGAGCAAAGGTGGAGGACTAGGAAAATAGGTCCAGGTGGCAAAATCTGAGGATTATGGGCCTGCCAGAGAGAGTGGAGGGAATGAGTGCAATGGGCTATGTTGCTAGAATGCTGGCCAGCCAGGTTGGTGGAGGAGAAGGTTCTGGGCAAGGCCCTGGAGGTGGATCAGAACCTTAGGTTCCTGAGGTAGAGGCCACGAACAGGGGAGTTGCCGCGGTCGGCGATTGTGCGTATGCACAAGTTCCAGGACAAGGAAAAGATTCTGAGGTGGGCCAAGCATAGCGGGATTGCAGTTGGGAAGGAAACCAAATCCGGATCTATCAAGACATTGGAGCGCAGCTGACCAGGAGAAGGGCGGGGTTCAACAATGCCACGGCAATGTTGTACAGGCTCCAGATTTGGTTTGAGGTGCTGTATCCAGACAGACATTGGGTCACTTTCGAGGGTCGGGAATATTATTTTGGGACACCGGTGGAGACGAATGACTTTATTGAGGAACATAAGTTGGGGGAGGGCTAAACGGGGAACATGGGTGGAAGTTCTGTATCTGTTGAATTTTGTTATCTGTTTCTGTATGCCAATTGGGAAAGGTTTTTATGGGGGATGGTTGCACCCCCATTTTTTTGTGTTTTTGTATCTTTGTGTAGAAGCTAAATTGCTGCTTTTTTCAGAGGGGGCCCCTTCAGTGTTGGGGAAATAGTGTTTAATTGTATTGCACTCTTTTGGTTATGCTCTGTGGAGTGCATGAGGGGTTGTAGTGGGTTGGAGTGGGGTGGTGGGGTAGCTCGAGAATACTCTTTAAGGGGACCATTTTGGGGTGTTGTTTCTCACATTGGGTTGTGTGTGGGATACAGCAAAAGTGCCAGGGAGAAGTCTGGATAGAAGCAACGGGGTAGTGGAGGTGGATTGGGTTGAGGGGGTGGTGATGATCGGTTTTTGGATTACGGCCTTCAGGTGGGAGTTGCCACACTAGCAAGAAATGTTAATGAATGGAAGTGAAGTGGGGGGGGGGGGGTGCTATGTTAGTTAGCCAGTATGGGAGAAGAAGGGGGAAGAGGTGGGGGAGAGGGGTTGGGGTGGGGGGGTGGGGCGGAATGTGGCAGTTATGGAGGGTGGGTTTGGTTACGGATAGGGTGGGCCGCCATCTTGGGTGGGCCCACTTCAGTGTGCGGATGGGGGTGGAACTTAAGGGTGATGATGGCGGACTTTGGGAAGAGGTGAGGTGGAAGCCTCCAGTGAGAGTTGTGACATGGAATGGCTGTGGCCTTAAAAGGTGGGATGCGCTGCACCTGACATTAGCAGGAAGGGTGCAGGTGGTGAAGATGAACATACTACCAAGATTTCTGTTTGTGTTTCAGTCCCTCCCGATTTTCCTCACCAAGGCCTTTATTTGGAAGGTTTTAATCTTGGAATTTATGTGGGCAGGGAAGGTGCCGAGGGTGAGGAGGGCTCTGTTGGAAAGGCAGAGGCGGGAAGGGGAGCTGGCGCTCCCAAATGTGTTGTATTGCTATTGGGCAGCGAATGTGGAGAAGGTGAGACAATGATGGGAGGGGGATAGGGCAGGTTAGGTCAGCTAAGGGGAGGAGTCTTGCAAGGGTATGGGTCTGAGGGCTCTGGTGATGACACCGCTGGCGTTTTCCCCAACAAAGTATACAAGGAGTCTGGTGGTGGAGTCATCTATAAACATTTGGAACCAGCTGAGGAGACACTTTAAACTGGGTCACATGTCAATGATTAATCCATTGTGTGGGAATCAAAGGTTTATGCCGGGTGGGATGGAGGGAGGAGGGGTTAATGCAGGTCAGGGACATAATTGATCAGGGGACGTTTTCTGGGTCAGAGGAGCGATGGGAGAGGTTCACGGGGGACTGAATATAGATATTGGCAGGTACGGAACTTTGTGCGCAAGCAGCTGATTTCATTCCCTCAGGTGTCGGAATATACTTTTGAAGAAAGGATGGGGATGCGCAGAATGGTAGGATTGGGGATATATATGGGTGGTTAGGAGCAGGACATGGCCTTAATGAAAAGGATCAAGCGGTAGCTGGGAAGGGAGAGAGGACGGGGACTTTAGTGCAAAGTAATGCGCCGAGTGAATTCAACCTCCTTCTGTGCAAGGATGAGTCTTATATAATTTAAGGTGGTGCATAGGGTCCATGTGATTCATGCCCAGATGATGTCCAGTTATAGGGGCAGGGGCCAGAGGGGTGGGAGGGGGCCAGTGAACCATGCCCATAGGTTCTGCAGGTGTGATGTGTTGGAGAACCTTTGGGAGGTGGTGTTCATGAACTTATCGAGGATTGTAGGAGTTGAGATGAAACTGGATGCCTGTGGTGGTGATCTTTGGGGTTTTGGAATTGCCGGAGCTGCTGAACGGGAAGGGAGCCAATGTTGTGTCCTTCGCCTCTCTGATTGCCCAGCGACACAAACTTTTGAATTGGAGGTCGGCCATGCCACCGGGGCTGCAGCATGATTGGGAGACTTGTATGAGTTTCTCTGGTTTAAGAAAATCCAATTTGCTGTAAGTGGGTCAGAGGAGGGCTTCAAGGCACGATGGAGGTCGTTCATGGCTATATTTGAGGAGCTGTTTGTTGCGGGGGAGGGTGGGAGTAAGTGGGGAAAAAATGTACAAACTGCATACTATGTTTGAAAAAAAGATAATCAATTGACATTAAAATTATAGCTCACCAGGTGCAGTGAATAGCACTGCTGTCTCACGGCGCTGAGGACCCAGGTTCGATCCCAGCTTCGGGTTACTGTCCGTGTGGAGTTTGCACATGCTCCCCGTGTCTGCGTGGGTTTCACCCCCACAACCCAAAGATGTGCAGGGTAGGTGGATTGACCACACTAAATTGCCCCTTAATTGGAAGAAAAAAGGAATTAGGTACTTTACATTTAAAAAAATTATAGCTCGCGATGAAAAAAAAGTGGCATGCCCTGTCTTACCCTGACTCCCTGATGGAGTTCTCAGAGGGATGCTGTGCATCTCTGTTATAGAAGGGAAGAAACACCAGGACAGAAATGTGCAGTAGTGTCCTGTCTGGAGAATTTATGGAAGCAGTGGCAATCCGACAATCATTGCTGCTGCTTGGAAAATCTGGTCCACTGTGTGCTGCATGCTTCTTGGCCAACTACATGAGATCATTAATCCTCCTTTAGCAGTGAAATCATGGCTGCTGACCTCCTCTGCGATCTCCATCCAGGCTTGCAGTATCTTCCAGACTATTCTCCTCCTCCTGAGCTGTGGGAAGGTGAATTCCCTCCTTGCCTTCACAGCATGGGAGAGAACATTGCATGGAGACATCAATAAACCACGCGGCCATCCTGGATTGTCCTTTACTCTTGACAATTGATCATTTGTTCTTTAGGCCTCCCTCTGTGCTGCCTGTGTGGATGATTCTATTTGATAGAGTGCTGGAAGCCGTTATAAATATGCCACCATCTCTCCCAGTGGCAGGATTTCATTTCACTTGCGCTATGTGAGTGAATGGCTCCTCTGCATAGTAGAAGTTAATTGGAAGGCTGTGACATAATTGAAAAATTATAGCTCAGCATCCCCACACCCTACCCACGTGGCAGCAGCTTCCACTTGCCACCCTGGCAGTGGCATCTTGAATACCCATTGTGTACAGTTTGGCTGATGATCTAGGTTCATTGCTCTATCTCTTCCCCCCCCCCCCCCCCCCCCTCCCCCTGGTGCCACTCTGCCTGTTCTCTGATCCAATCTTTATCATTTTTTTCTCTCTCAGCAATTTTGCCCGATTCTTACCTATCTCATCATGACTCCGGGCCCATACATTCCCCTGCTATTGTTCCAGGTTTAAATCCTTCCTATCATAAATCCATTGCAAACCCCTGTGCCGCTCTTGACATCTCCAAAGACTTCATTTCAGCACTTGTCGCTGTCCCTTCACAAGCAGCAACACCAACTTCCCCATTCTTTTACCTTGCTGACCTCCTTGCTCTTTACAAAGGCTGGAAGACTGATATCCAGTCCACTATCTTCCCTCAGCTAATTTCTGCAGAGAATAGTACTATTTATAATGGCAGCCAGCATCAGGGCGAGGGACAGAATTTAGGTGGTGCATATTTTACCGAGAAGGGGGTCTAGAGAGTAGGAGGAGGGGATTAAAGTTAAGGCGAGCTCAGAGGGAGTATGAGTCGTAATAAAAAGAACAGTAAAGAAAGGAAGGGAGAGGGTCAAGAATGATTCAACTGAGTGAGCAGGGAGAGAAATAATGGTGGGCATGTAGCAACAGAAGCAACTGAACAGAAGACATTTTAGTGAGAATGAACTGATATCTTTTAAAACAAATAATTCCCTGCCGCCAATGGAAAGTTTCCACTTTTTAAAACTTTAACTGTAACAAGCCAATTAAAATCAACAAGTTCACTAATAATTAATAGTTGAAGAATATTTCAAATAAAAAGTTCAGTATAACAAAGATCTGCCTGATGTACTTACAAGCACTCAATTACTTCCCAAATCAATCGAGCATCATGTGCATTATCCCAGTCTCCCAACTCTGGTTCCACTACGTAGGATCTTTTACTTCTCATTCAATTTTTTCAGGTCTTTAATCCCATTCATCTAAATCCTTTCCTTCAATTCCCACCTTTCCATGGTGGAGAGGCCTGAACGTTCCATTCATCCTGAGACAAAAGCCTTCAGGAATCTTAAGCTCCTGGCAGGTTCATCCATGATGGTAAGGTCGGGGGGGGGACAAACCAGAAAAAGCGCAATCCGAAACAAGTCCTCAAGGATGGATCAGGTGAAAGATACTCATCGGGAATCAATGGCTGTGATGGCAGATGAAGGCTGCTGCAGCAGGGAGGTCCCCAGTCATCGAGGCTCCCTTGCCACTAGAGCTGTCAAGGACTGTGTGTCTGCTGATATGCAATGGCATATTTACATTAAAAGATGTCCTGCACCTGGCATCCACCTAGAGGCAATCAGCACATCCCCACACAGACAAGCCCTGCGGCCATCGGTGAGAGGTGACGAGGACAGAACTGTGAGTTCTGGAAGTCCCCAGCTTCGGACTGGCATGTTGGCGGTGAAGTTTGATTCAGTGATCTCTCTTGGAATAGGAACAAGAGGACATTTTGGCAGCTTTCTTCACGACTGAGCAGCTCTCTTCAGGATCCATTCTGCTCACCCAGCATGGGGAAAGGATTAGAAAAGGTGCCCTAAATATAGTCTGTGCCATCCCCAACAAGGCTGGAAAACCACATCCAGCAGCTCATCTACCTGCGGTCAGAATACAAAGTTAAACTAAATTTTGGAACCTGGAATGTGTGAACCTTTAATGTGCAAAACAATCGACAGGAATGGAGAACTCCCCTTGTTGTCCGTGAACTCAGGCACTTCAACATTGCTGCTGCTGACTTGCAAGAGACCCAAAGAGCAGGCAAAGGGCAGCTGAGGGAGGATGGCGGTGGTTAAACCTTCCTCTGGAGAGGAAAACCTGAGGTTCAGCCCAGGACACTTGGAATTGGGTTCGCCACCAAGAACAAACTCATCAGCCGACTCTCAGAGCTCCGTTTCGGTATCAACTACCACCTGATGAGCCGCCATCTAAAACTTGCCAAGAACCAGCAGACAATGGTCATGAGTCCCTACGCCCCAGTTCTTGATGCCTATGATGAGTCCAAAAAAGACTTGTACTTCACCTTGGGCACCATACTCTGCAACATTCCGAAGGAAGATAAGATCATCCTCCTTGGGGACTGATGGATCTCTCTGTCTATTTGGAACTCTGGATATCCATCATCCCTTCTCGGTTCCCAAATAACAGAGGTCAAGTCCACTGCAACTTTATTAGTCAGCCGTAGTGCCCACTGGTGACTTTATTTTCAATACAACATTCAGAGAATTCCGACTAGCCCTTTAGCAAGTTAGTCAGATTGATTGGGCGCGATTCTCCGCACCCGCGTAAAATCGCGAAGTTGACCGTGAAAACGGCCGAGTTTTGCGACGGCCCGACACGACCCATTTCCCGAGGATTCACGTCCGAGAAATGGGCTAGGAACGGGGCCGCGTCAATCACGTGCGCGATGACGCCGGAAAGCGGCGACGCTACGGACACGCCCACGTGACGCCGCCCAACACCGTAAAAAGGCGCGGGTGAGCACAAAACTGTAGGCCAAGATGTTGGAGCTGAGGAGAGCAGCCCCGCGATTTGTGGAGGCTGATGTGGAGATGTTGCTCGATTCCATCGAGCAGAGGAGGGGCATCATCTGCCCGTGTAGAGGGCATCGCCACCCTGCCAGCGTGGTGCGCCAGGCCTGGCGTGAGGTTGCTGCTGCCGTCAGTGCTGTGGGGCACACCCCTCGTTCAGCTGACCAGTGTCGGAAGAAGATGCACGATCTCACCAGGGCTGCTAGGGTAAGTGCCAAGAGGGTGGCCCCGGGTCACAACCATCCCTCCCCCCTTTACTTAATCACCCACCTCCCCCCCTGGCACGGGGGGTGGAGGGGGATTGGGGCAGAGTGAGTTGAGGGTGTTTCACAAAGTTGTCACAGACCCAGCGCTCTGGCCCCCGTGGAGAGATGCAATCGTCTTATTACAACTTGAGCCCCAAACTGTACCAGTATCTGAACGGCCTGCTGATACCTGCCGTATTGTAATAATCTACCTATGTACCCTCCCCCAACAGGCCAAGACCGCTCACAACACCCGTGAGCGGAACAAAACGGGAGGGTGTTCGCCCATCCTGCGGGCCCTCACCACTTTTGAGCAGAGGGCCCTGGACCTTGTTGGCAGATCTGCTACTCGGGAGATCGCGCAATGCGAGGTTAGCGGAGCTGCAACAAGTGAGACAACCCTGCATGACAAACACCCCCCCCCCTCCCCCATCCTCTGTCCCTTCACACACCCTGCCCCCTGGGACACCTCCCCCATCCTCTGTCCCTTCACACACCCTGCCCACTTGGACACCTCCCCCATCCTCTGTCCCTTCACACACCCTGCCCACTGGGATACCTCCCCCATCCTCTGTCCCTTCACACACCCTGCCCACTGGGACACCTCCCCCATCCTCTGTCCCTTCACACACCCTGCCCACTGGGATACCTCCCCCATCCTCTGTCCCTTCACACCCTGCCCACTGGGACCGTCCAGCGCCCGGCCGAGGGTCTCTAAATAACCCGTTTCATTGTCTTCCCTAGGACGTGATGCCGAACGACCAGGGCCGTCTGGCTCCAGACGGACACAGGCATCTGCCCCCACCTCACCCGGGGCCGCACGACAGAGGGTGCCTGATCAGCGGGGAGTCCCATCCTCCCCAACAGAATCTGTAGAGCAGGACGCCCAGAGGGCGGCGACACCGCTAGATAAAGAAATGGCCTGCGAACGCCCTGCGGCCTCTCAGTGGGCCGATGACATCGAGGAGGCGTCCACCCAAGACGACCTTGAGCTTACAGCACAGCTATCTCCCACACCATCCACCATCCCAGAGACACTCACCCCGGCGGCCCTATTTAGTGATGAGGCTCCTGGGTCACAGTCTGGTTCGCACATCACAGCTGAACAGCTACAGTAGGTGGAGGTCGGAGCAGCCGAGGGCCCGGACTGGCGGAGGCCAGGCCAGGCCCAGCATGCAGCTGGCTCCCAGACGTTTTCAGAGTTCCTGGACTTTCTCAACCCACCCGCACAGCCGATGCATCAAGAAACCCAGGGACACAATGACGGGATGAGGGCTCTCTTCCAGACTCTGCAGACGCTGTTAGAGGAGTCGAACCGCGTCCACGAGCAGGGAGTGGTGCCGCTCATGGCAGAAACCCAGGCCGACACCGCACGGGTGGCATCCGTGGTGGAGGCAATGGGTGAAACGGTTTCGGCCATGGGTCAGGTTATGCAAGACGTTGGGCTTAATGTGCAGGCGTCAGCCTCGGCCCTGGACAGGGTTGCCCTCTCACAGGCAGCAATGCGCCAGAGCCAAAACGACATTGCCGGCGCGCTGCGGGCCTTGGCTGAGTCTCAGCAGGTCATGGCCCAGTCACAGCACGCCATGGCACAGTCACAGCAGTCAGTCGCGGAGAGCATCAACCGCCTGACACACATGCTGGATGGCGTTGTGCACTCACAGGTTGAGGTAGCACAGTCCCTGGCGGGACTGTCTAACTCCCTGGACTCCGTCTCTGCAAACCTTCGGATCCTGGTGGATACCGTTGCAGGCCTCCAGGACTGCCAGCGTCAGGTGTCGGTGGCGCGACGGGGCACCTCCCCGCTCGCACCTCTGTCCCAAAGTGAGGCCCGGGGGCCACCGGGCTCCCCGAGGGAGGAGGAGGTTTCGGGGCCCGTCCCATTAACTCCATCACGGGACGTCCCGGAATTCTCAGCCTCACCCCGTCCCAACCCTGGTGCATCGGGTGGGCAGGGTGGCACAATGTCACCCGAGACACCCGTAGAGCAGCCTGGCCCATCAAGGCCAGGTCGCCCCAGGAAACGCTTGCCGAAGGAGAAACTAGTCGAATGGGGCGATTCGCAGCAGTCCTCCTCCACTCCTGCTGTATCATCTGGGGAATCACTTAGACGTAGTGGTAGGGCCCGTAAGGCAACAAAGATAGACACTGAGTAAGTTGGCACGGGTGAAGGGCACAGTTTAGTTGTAGGGGCTAGGGCACCTGTAAATGTTTGTTCACATTAAACGCACTGTTCCACCTTACTTGTAATACCGTGTGATTGTTCCACAGCCACAGGAATCGTGATGGTGACCGAGTGTCGCTGGGGTTGACGAGCGGTGAAACTTCGGTGCCGGGTGTGCAGTCCCTTCCCCCCCACCCCCTCCCACAGCTAGCCCACGCGGGCACGTGATAGAGTGTCCGTGACGATCTCAGCGGCCACCAAGGTGGATGGTTCAGCTATTGCCATGGGTCAGACTCTCTCTAACGATTCTGAGCTCACAGCTCTTCGCAGAGCGGGCTATTATCATTCCACATGGCACTGATCACACCCGCTGACACAGCCATCGATGTTGTACCATACCGTCTGGACCCAGTGGTAAGGGTGATGTCTAAGTGGAGCAGTGTACACTGAGAGGGGGTTGGGGGGGGGGGGGGCTGTGGTGGTGGCAGTTGTGTGTTGACCCTCTGCACGACTAGCGATGCAGGTGGTGGTTTGGTGTTCAGCGGGGACGTCACATGCAACGCGTGAACCGTGCTGCCACCAGGGCGTCGCGTGCCCGCCGTCCTTGCCGGGTCCGTCATGCCGCCTCCTGGACATCACCAGCACCTGGGTCATGTCTGCGTGCTGCGCCCGCCACTCCACCAGCCTCCTCCTCCTCCTCCTCCCTCTCCTCCTCCTCCTCCTCCTCTGTGCTGGCACCACTGCCACTGGCTTCTCCCTCCGCCTCCTGCAGCAGGTCATCTCCCCTCTGCATCGCGATGTTGTGCAGCGCACAGCAGACCACAACAATGTGAGCGACCCTGTCGGCCTGGTACTGCAGGGCCCCTCCGGAGCGGTCCAGGCACTTGAATCTCATCTTCAGGAGGCCAAGGCAGCGCTCCACCACACCCCTGGTTGCTGCATGGGCCTCGTTGTATCGTGTTTCCGCATTGGTCTGAGGCCTCCGTATAGGCGTCATCAGCCAAGACCTCAGCGGATAACCCCTGTCGCCTAGCAACCAGCCCCTCAGCCGGGGGGGGGGATGCCCCTCAAACATCGCAGGGATGGCCGCTGAGATCGTCACGGACACTCTATCACGTGCCCGCGTGGGCTAGCTGTGGGAGGGGGTGGGGGGGGAAGGGACTGCACACCCGGCACCGAAGTTTCACCGCTCGTCAACCCCAGCGACACTCGGTCACCATCACGATTCCTGTGGCTGTGGAACAATCACACGGTATTACAAGTAAGGTGGAACAGTGCGTTTAATGTGAACAAACATTTACAGGTGCCCTAGCCCCTACAACTAAACTGTGCCCTTCACCCGTGCCAACTTACTCAGTGTCTATCTTTGTTGCCTTACGGGCCCTACCACTACGTCTAAGTGATTCCCCAGATGATACAGCAGGAGTGGAGGAGGACTGCTGCGAATCGCCCCATATGTAGGAATCATGCACACTCCCTGGGAACCTTGCACAGACGTTCATGATCCTCATGTGGGGGTCGCATAACACCTGGAGATTCATGGAGTATGTCCCCCTTCTGTTTGTGAACACCTCCCTGTCCCCTGCAGGCGGGCGCATGGGGACGTGAACACAATCGATTGCCCCCTGCACCATCGGTATCCCGGCCATGCTGGAAAATCCACGAGCTTGTGAGTCTTGAGTTGCTCGGTCCTCGGGAAAGGTGATGTAGCGGTCGGCGATGGCATAGAGAGCGTCGATCACATCCCGGATACACCTGTGGACCGATGACTGGGAGATCCCGTCGAGGTCCCCGCTCGGAGACTGGAAGGAGCCGGTCGCATAGAAGTTAAGAGCGACCGTCACCTTGATGGCAACCGGGATCGCGTGTCCTCCCCCAATTCCACGTGGGGCGAGGTGCGCCACGAGGTGACAGATATGTATCACCGTCCGCCTACGCAGCCGGAGTCTCCTGCAGGTGATGTCCATCATTGTTAGGAAAGAGATCCGGGCACGGTACACTCTCGGCCTTGGTCGTCGCCTCTGGTGCCGTGGCTGCACCCTCACTCTCTCCTCCTCCCCCTCGTCCTCCTCCTCCCCCCCATGCTGCTCGACGACTGGCAACTCCTCGGCCCTTCCCTCTGCTGCTGCAGCTGGCACTGCATCCACTGCGGGTTGTGGCTGTGGATGCTGCTGCATCTCCCAATGCAGTGCAGCTGCCCCAACCACTGCGCAGAACATAGCCGTTCTGTTCACAGACATTGTGCTAACCTACAGAAGGGTGGTGGGGGGCAGAGAAACGAGACATGCTAGACGGAGGTTAGTCGACACCTCGGCAGCCGCCTGCCACGGGATACCTGTGTGTCCCGGTGGCCTGGTCGCGCTGCTGACACGCGGGCAGCCTAACCCCTGGTCACTTTCTGCATCCAACGGGCAGTTAACTACGTCCTCTTCACCGGTGCGTCAGTGGCCTGTGTCCGTTAGCCACAGGGCAACCAGCGGCCGTGTATTCGTGACCGGCACGCCATGGCATGGTGGCAGACATTTTGTAACCGGGGTTGGACGGGTCACTCGCTCACTCTCTCCCTACGCCCCCCCCACTCCCACTCCCCCCTCCGTCTCCCCCACTCCCCCACTCCCCCCTCCGTGTCCCCCACTCCCCCCTCCGTCTCCCCCACTCCCCCCTCCATCTCCCCCCTCCGTCTCCCCCACTCCCCCCTCCGTCTCCCCCCTCCGTCTCCACCACCCCCCCTCCGTCTCCCCCCTCCGGCTCCCCCAGACACCCCTCCATCTCCCCCACTCCCCACTCCATCTCCCCCACTCCCCCTCTGTCTCCCCCCTCCGTCTCCCCCCTCCGTCTCCCCCACTCTCCCCTCCGTCTCCCCCTCTGTCTCCCCCACTCCCCCCTCTGTCTCCCCCACTCCCCCCTCCGTCTCCCCCCTCCGTCTCGCCCCTCTGTCTCCCCCACTCCCCCCTCTGTCTCCACCCTCCGTCTCCCCAACGCCCCTCTCCGTCTCCCCCACTCCCCCCTCCGTCTCCCCCACTCCCCCCTCCGTCTTCCCCACTCCCCCCTCCGTATCCCCCACTCCCCCCTCCGCCTTCCCCCTCCGTCTCCCCCACTCCCCCTCCGTCTCCCCCACTCCCCCTCCGTCTCCCCTCTCCATCTCCCCCACTCTCCCCTCCGTTTCCCCAACTCCCCCCTCCATCTCCCCCACTCCCCCCTCCGTCTCCCCCCTCTGTCTCCCCCACTCCCCCCTCCGTCTCCACCCTCCGTCTCCCCCACTCCCCCCTCCGTCTCCCCCACTCCCCCCTCCGTCTCCCCCACTCCCCCCCCATCTTCCCCACTCCCCCCTCCGTATCCCCCACTCCCCCCTCCGTCTTCCCCCTCCGTCTCCCCCACTCCCCCTCCGTCTCCCCCACTCCCCCTCCGTCTCCCCCCTCCGTCTCCCCCACTCTCCCCTCCATCTCCCCCACTCCCCCCTCCGTCTCCCCCACTCCCCCCTCCGTCTCCCACACTCCCTCCCCATCTCCCACACTCCCCCCTCCCTGCTCTGGACTCCCTCCCGTTCTCAGGGATGCCTTCCCCGTTGTGGCCAGACTCCAGCGGTGCGCTGAGCGGTGCGCTGAGCGGTGCGCTGAGCGGTGCGCTGAGCGGTGCGCTCACCTCCTCGAAGCTCTCGTCAGCCAGCACGACTGGTTGACGGACCTGAAAAGCAGGTGTGTTGGCCAGCGTGAAAACAGTGCGTGATGACGTTGGGACTTCGGCCCATCCAGGCCGGAGAATAGCGGGGGGCCAATAAGCAGCGATTCTGGTCGTGTCGGGGGCGCGTTCGAGGCCTTTGCTGGGAATGCCGACGTGTAGTTTGTGCGGGGTTCGGAGAATAGCGGGAGGGCGTCTGACCAGCGTCGCCGTGAAATTTTGCGCGTCCCGCTATTCTCCGAACCGGCGTGAGTGCGGAGAATCGCGCCCATTGTCTTTAGCGAATACTGTGGTTGAGCTTTAAAATGCAGATTGTGGTAATTCTTCAAATCATAATACACAGTATAAAATGACTGAGTGATTGAAACAAAAGAAAGATGGCAATTTAGCAAAAGCAGCAAGGGAATAGGTTTCAGAAAAAGATAGATTGATTCCGGAATGAATTTTCCCATCCCGGCAAGTGTTTCTTAAGAAGTTTATTATCGTATTCTTTACACCTCTGATTGGCTTTTACTAATTTATAATTCACTCAATTCGGCCAAAGTATCTGTCCATCTATTAAAAAGATAGGTGTATTCAAATGTATTGGTACCAATTTACCATTCCATCTTCTGCCAATTTTCCCACTTATCCACACCTGCATTAGACATTATTGGAGAAACACAGTTTTCGCTAAGAAATTATCAGCCCTAGACTGACTGTTACCATAGAGACGGAACTACCAGTTCTTTACTGTATAACAATAGGCCTTTTAGCTAGTTGACATCACTGTTCTTACAATCTTAAACAAGTCTCAAGCAATTTGCAAAATGTTCCTAGCTATTTGGCTTCCCTTACTCTCATGGTTCATATGATTATGGTTAATTATTTTTAACGAGTTCTCATTTAAACCTCTTATATCTGACTAGAATAGTCAATTTCTATCAGGCACCGAAATGCCAGGCTAAATAAATAAAGGACACCCAAATCTGGAAAGGAACCATCGGAAAGGAAGGAGTTGGGAATTGCAATTCCAAGGGATTCTCCTGCTCGCCAAATGTGTGGAACACCAGCTTGTGATCACTAATACACAATTCCACCAAAAAGACAAGTTTAAGACTTCCTGGAGACATCAACAATCCAAAGCACTGGCACATAATCGACTTCATCATTGTCCGATCCCGAGACCAAAAGGATGTCCTCATTATCAAAGTGATGACCAGTGCAGATGATTGCTGGACAGACCACCAGTTCATCCGCTCCTCTATGTCCATCAAACACCACCAGAACCAGTGGAAGATGAAGAAACAGCTCAATGTTAAGCAGAGCAGCTTCAGGAACCAAGCATACTACTGAACTTACTACAATGTCTTCTCCAAAATCTCTAAAGTGTCCATTCTCATGAAGGGGAGGAAAATGGAAAGAGTTAAATACAGCCATCATCGTAAGCTGTGAAGAAACCATCAGCTACAAGACCAGGAAGCACAAATACGAGAATGACCACATATTCAAGACCTCATCGATAAGAAGAGAAAAGCTCTCTGCACCTAGCAAGACAACATAACCGAGACAAAGAAGAGAGCTCATCAATTAGCCAAGGTGGAGGCACAAAGAAGAACTATGGAAATCAAGAATCAATGGTGGACTAACTGTGATACAACCATAGGTGGGCATGTTTGAGGAAATACCACAACTCGCCATCAAAAATAATCTTGGACAAAGTTGAAACTTCCATTAAACACATGAAGAATGGAAAAGCAGTAGAAATGGACTGGATCCCAGTGGAGATTTTCAAACCTGGAGGAGAAGAGATCACCCGTCATCTCCATCAGCTGTTGCTGAAAATCTGGAACAGGGAAGACATTTCTGCCAATCACAGGGATGTCATCATTGCCACCATTTTCAAGAAAGACAAAGAGGAACAACCAAGGAATCTCCCTACTCTCAACCGCAAGAAAGATCAGCGCCTGAATCCTCGATAGTCGCTTTCTATCAGTCTCTGAAGAAATTCTTACGCAAAGCTAGTGTACCTTCCGACCAAACCATGGAACGACGGGCATGATTTTCACTGCTCAGCAACCTCAAGAGAAATGCCAGGAAGAACATCAACCGCTCTACATGGCCACTATCGATCTGACCAAGTGTTTTGACTCAGTCAATCGGGAGGTGCTACGGAAGACGTGCTTTGGGGTGGCACAGTGGTGCAGTGTTTAGCACTTCTGCCTCACAGCTCCGGGGACCCAGGGTCGATTTGCAATTTCTCCCTGTGTCTACGTGGGTTACCTCCGGATGCTCCGGTTTCATCCCACATTCCAAAGATGTGCAGGTTAGGTGGATTGGACATGCTCAATTGCCCCTCAGAGTGAGGTTACAGGGTGGGGAATAGGGCTCGGGTAGGGTGGTCTTCCAAAGTGTTGGTGTAGACTTGATGGGCCGAATTACTTGTTTCTCTACTGTAGGGATTTTGTCAAAGGCCAGCTGTCCAGAGATGTTCATCAACATCCTCTGACTCCTCCATGATAAGATGTCGGCAACAGTCTTCACTGATGGAAATGAGACAGAAACCTTTGAGGACAAGACTGGAGTCAACCAGGGACATGTCATTGTCCCCACACTTTTCTCCATTTTCATTGCCACTTCCCTTCAACCTTGTCAAAGGCAAGCATCCCAATGAAGTGGGCATCCTCTACAGGATGGATGGAAGATCTTTCAACCTCAACCGGTTGAAATTCAAGAAGAATACAACACTGACATGACTCGTGGAACTTCTGTGTCCAGATGATATTGTCATCTCCACTCTCTCAGAGGAGAATTCTAAAACATGCTTGACACCTTCGTGGAAGCAGACTGAAGAATCGGTCTCAGCTTCAACCTTAAGCAGACTCAGGTCCTTCACTAATCTGCCCCAGGGCAAGGGCCGGTCTCTCCCTCCATCTAGATCAATGGGGAAACCCGGCCAAATGTGGAACATTTCCAATACCTGGGAGCCACCTCTCCTCTGAGGCTGACATCGATGCAGAGATCCAACCTCATACCCAATCCACGAGCGCGTCCTTTGGATGCCTAAGGACAAGAGCCTTTGATGATCTCAACATTTGTACACAAGTCGGTCATTCTCCAACTTTTCTATGCGGCTCAGAAACTTGGACTACATATAGACACCACCCCAAGGCCTTGGAGAGATACCATTACTACTGTCTGAGATGGATTCTCTGCATCAGCTGGGTGGATAGGCATACTAACATAAGTTTCCTTGAAAGAGTCAACAGAACCAACATAGAGGCCATGATCATCCAAAACCAACTCTGGTGAGCCGGCCATGTGCTTAGGATGTCAGGATCCTGACTGCCGAAGCAAATCTTCTTTGCCCAGCTCAAGGAAGACATCCGAACAATAGGAGGACACAAGAAGCGCTTCAAAGACACCCTGAAGATTTACCTCAGGGAACACCTGGGAGACCCTTGCTCAAAAGATACCTACTTGGAGGAAACTCCTGATTAAAGGGGCACAATATGTTCAAGAATACCCCTCAACTTGAGAAGGCCCGGATAATGAGCCTGAGAAAGGAGTACCAGCAATCTAGATCTAGATCCAAGGACTCAATCCCACCACCTGGAAACACGTTTTCAGTTGAAGATGGGGCTTTAGGATTGGGTTCATTGGCTATGCAAGAACCCTTAGGACCCATGACCAGTTACACAAAGTTTCTGAGGTGGATAATCATACTCGTTAATGAGTTATTGCTGCGGAAGAAGACGATTCCAACTGAAGTCTCTGGACATGGCTAACACTGACAAGTTGAATGCCCCTGATCGTTGTCTCGCTCAGGTCACAACATTCCTGAGGGCACAGAATTCCTAGCAGCTCCCTTCGCTAATGGTTCAAAGAGTCTGGTGGGCTCTGGCAACATTGAATCAGCAGCACTGGGTCTCGTACAATCATCAATCCCTTGGTCATCCTGCCTTCAGTTCTTTCTCTTTCCAGCTCTTTAGTACATTACAGTAATACAGTCTCTCCTCTATTCTCAGAGACCTGCTTCAATGCAAGGAGCTGTTCTGGACTTCCAAACAGAAAATTGATCAATTTAGAGAGAGCTTGCTTATTCTTTCTCACATGAATTCTTGCTGTGTTTTGTTCTGCCAAACAGCAAGATAGATTACGACCTATATTACTGCCGTTAGATTTTTATTTACCCTTTGTTTCTTTAGCTTCTCATCCCCATTGAAATCACAGGTCAAAAAGGCATTTATTGGATCCTACTTATGTCACAATCAGGAAACCAATTAGCCTTTTTTCAGAATACTCTCCATTTCAACAAAGCACAGAGGTCATCACTGAAATCCCTGATGTCCTTATACTTCTTGAAGGATGTACCATCTATTTTATCGGATGGATGCAGTAAGTTTTCCTGGCCGAAGTTTAATTTTTAATAGCCTACAGTTTCCCCTTTGTCAAAATTAATTTCAGCTAACAGCATGCTCCTCAACTTCACTGAATCCTCTTTCATACGTGAGCTCACCTGAAGCGTGGCATGAATTCAGTTAGCTGCAGCAGTAACTTGCCTAACCAATTGAAATCGGGAACTATTAAGCCACTCTTACCCAGATGCTGTCACACATGTTAATTGGTTCCTATCCCAGAGGCATTACTGAAATGAAATCCAATAGTTTCCGCAGCATTTTCCATAACATGCTGAGTAAGAACAAAACTACTGACAGCATCAACAAATATTCTGCCTTGCTTCCCAGTATGCTTGGCTGCTCTACATTAGTCGACCGATGTATGGGTAATTGAAAATCCCCATGACGGAAACAATGCCATGCAACAGATCCTTTCTTAAATGATGAATTTTTTGTTGCCCTTTTTCTGTTCTATGCCGATATCTTTGACACTGCATTGTACCTTTTTTAATTTACAGTTCAACCTAAATATATTATGGTTGCTATTTCTAAATTTTCCTGTTTTCACATTAATTATTCATTCAATTTCATTCTCTAGAACTATAGCAAGAAATATTTATTTGTTTATTGGACTAGAAACAGGCTGATAGAGGAAACAGTCCTGGATATTTCAACCACAAGCATTACCTGTCACAACCTGTAATTCAATATTCTTGGAGACCTTAAAATTGTCCACTGATATTGTGCTTTTGTTCTTACATGTCTCTGACTTGTCAGCAGATATTCTCACTCTATCTCAACTTTTGTGGGCTGCTACCGGGTTGCTGCTGGAATGGTCAGGAAGGAGCTGGTGTGGGCCGGGGGGGGTAGAGGAGAGGCGTTATCGCCATGGGGAACGGGTCGGGAGGGGCGAGCTGGCCTGGGGCGAGCAGTCGACTAGCTATGGCTAGCCGGCAGGGGAGGGGGCTGGGTTGCCCTCTGATCCGGCTGATTACCTGGAACGTGAGGGGGCTGAATGGGCCGGTTAAGAGAACTAGGGTATTTTCTCATCTGAAGGGGTTGAAGGCGGACGTGGCTATGCTCCAGGAGACCCACCTGAAGGTGGCGGACCAGGTTCGTCTGAGGAAAGGGTGGGTGGGGCAGGTTTTTCACTCAGGGTTGGACGCGAAGAACCGGGGGGTGGCGATTCTGGTGGGGAAAAGGGTGACGTTCGAGGTGGCTGAGGTGGTGTCGTTGTCGGACAAGGAGGGCAGATATATTATGGTGAAGGGTAGGCTGCAGGGAGAGAAGGTGGTGCTGGTTAATGTATATGCCCCGAATTGGGATGATGCTGCCTTCATGAGGTGCTTGTTGGGCCGCATTCCGGACCTGGAAGCAGGGGGCCTGATCATGGGGGGAGACTTTAACACAGTGCTGGATCCCCCACTGGACCGGTCCAGTTCAAGGACGGGTAGGAGACCGGCGGCGGCCAAAGTACTGAGGGGATTCATGGACCAGATGGGAGGGGTGGATCCCTGGAGGTTTGGGAGACCGAGAGCGCGGGAGTATTCCTTTTTCTCCCATGTCCATAGGGTTTATTCACAAATAGATTTTCTCGTCCTGAGCAGGGGATTGATCCCGAGGGTGCAGGATGCCGAGTATTCAGCCATAGAGATTTCAGACCATGCTCCGCACTGGGTTGATCTGGAGATGGGGGAGGCGCGGGACCAGCGCCCGCTCTGGCACCTGGATGTGGGGATGCTGGCTGATGAGGAGGTGTGTAGGAGGGTCCGGAGAAGTATTGAGGGGTATCTTGATACCAATGACATGGGGGAGGTCCAGGTGGGGATGGTCTGGGAGGCTCTGAAAGCAGTGATCCAGGGGGAGCTGATCTCCATCCGGGCCCATAGGGAAAGGAGGGAGAGGAAGGAGAGGGAGAGACTGGTGGGGGAGCTCCTGGATGTGGACAGGAGATACGCGGAGGCACCGGAGGAGGGGTTGCTGGGGGAACGGCGTAGTTTGCAGGCCAAATTTGACTTGTTGACCACCAGAAAGGCGGAGACACAGTGGAGGAGGGCGCAGGGCGCGGTATATGAGTATGGGGAGAAGGCGAGCAGGATCTTGGCACATCAGCTCCATAGGCGAGATGCTGCTAGGGAAATTGGTGGAGTGACGGATGGGGGTGGGAATGTAGTGCAGAAGGGGACAGAAGTAAATGGGGTCTTTAGGGACTTCTACGAGGAACTGTACCAGTCGAAACCTCCGATGGGGAGAGGGGGGATGGAGAGCTTCATGAACAGGCTATGTTTCCCAAGGGTTCAAGAGGAGCTGGTAGAGGGGCTGGGGGCGCCGATAGAGTTGGAGGAGCTAGTCAGGGGGATTGGACAAATGCAGTCAGGTAAGGCGCCAGGGCCGGACGGGTTCCCGGTGGAATTTTATAAAAAGTATGCGGATCTGGTGGGCCCCCTGTTGGTGCGAACCTTTAATGAGGCATGGGAGGGGGGGGGCTTTGCCCCCGACGCTGTCGTGGGCACTGATCTCTCTGATCCTAAAGCGGGATAAGGACCCCTTGCAGTGTGGATCATACAGGCCTATCTCGCTCCTCAATGTTGACGCCAAGTTGCTGCCGAATATCCTGGCCACCAGGATAGAGGATTGTGTGCCAGGGATGATACACGAAGATCAGACAGGATTTGTCAAGGGACGGCAGCTCAACACGAATGTGCGGAGACTGCTAAACGTTATCATGATGCCGGCAGTGGAGGGGGAGGCGGAGATAGTGGTGGTGCTGGACGCAGAGAAAGCGTTTGATAGAGTTGAGTGGGGGTACCTGTGGGAGGTGCTGGAGTGGTTTGGATTTGGGGAGGGATTCATCAAATGGGTGAGGCTGCTCCACACGGCTCCGATGGCGAGTGTAGTTACAAATGGAAGGAGATCGGGGTACTTTAGGCTCTACCGTGGGACCAGGCAGGGGTGCCCCCTGTCCCCCTTGCTCTTTGCACTGGCGATTGAACCTCTGGCTATGGCGTTGAGGGAGTCTGAGAGATGGAGGGGTCTGGTGCGGGGTGGGGAGGAACATCGGGTATCGCTGTATGCAGACGACCTGCTGTTGTATGTGGCGGACCCAGAAGGGGGAATGCCGGGGGTGATGGAGCTGTTAGCAGAATTTGGGGGCTTCTCGGGCTATAAGTTAAATTTAGGCAAGCGCGAGGTATTTGTAGTACACCCGGGAGATCAGGAGGAGGGAATTGGAAGGCTCCCATTTAAGAGGGCAGTGAAGAGTTTCAGATATCTAGGGGTGCAGGTGGCCAGGAGTTGGGGGACTCTCCATAAGCTTAATTTTACCAGGCTGGTGGAGCAGATGGAGGAGGAATTTAAAAGGTGGGACATGGTGCCGCTATCGCTGGCGGGTAGAGTGCAGTCCGTCAAAATGACGGTTCTCCCGAGGTTCTTGTTCCTCTTCCAGTGTTTGCCTGTCTTTATCCCTAGGGCCTTTTTTAGAAGGGTGACCAGCAGCATTATGAGCTTTGTTTGGGCGCATGGGACCCCGCGGTTGAAGAGGGTCTTCTTGGAGCAGGGTAGAGATGGGGGGGGGCTGGCGTTACCCAATCTCTTGGGGTACTACTGGGCAGCCAATGTGTCGATGGTGCGCAAGTGGGTGATGGAGTGGGAGGGGGCAGCATGGAAACAGATGGAGAGGGCGTCCTGTGGAGATACAAGCCTGGGGGCCCTGGTAACGGCGCCATGGCCGCTCCCTCCTACGAGGTATACCACGAGTCTGGTGGTGGCAGCTACCCTCAAGATTTGGGGGCAGTGGAGGCGACATAGGGGAGAAGTGGGGGGCTCGATAGAGGCTCCGTTAAGGGGGAACCATAGGTTCGTCCCGGGGAACATTGATGGGGGATTTCAGGGTTGGCACAGAGCGGGCATCAGACAGCTGAGGGACCTGTTTATTGATGGGAGGTTTGCGAGCCTGGGGGAGTTGGAGGAGAAATTTGGGCTCCCCCGGGAAACATGTTCAGGTATCTTCAGGTAAAGGCATTTGCTAGACGGCAGGTGGAGGGATTCCCTGCGCTCCCCGCGAAGGGGGTGAGTGACAGGATGCTTTCGGGGGTCTGGGTCGGAGAGGGGAAGATATCTGATATCTACAAGGTTATGCAGGAGGTGGAGGAGGCGTCAGTAGAGGAGCTGAAAACTAAGTGGGAGGGGGAACTGGGGGAACAGATCAAAGACGGGACATGGGCTGATGCCCTGGAGAGGGTTAATTCTTCCTCCTCGTGTGCGCTGCTTAGCCTCATCCAATTCAAGGTGCTGCACCGGGCCCACATGACGGGGACGAGGATGAGTAGGTTCTTTGGGGGTGAAGACAGGTGTGTCAGGTGCTTGGGGAGTCCAGCGAACTATGCCCATATGTTCTGGGCATGCCCGGCACTGGAGGAGTTCTGGAAGGGGGTGGCGAGGACGGTGTCGAGGGTGGTAGGATCCAGGGTCAAGCCAGGATGGGGACTCGCGGTTTTTGGGGTTGGGGTGGAGCCGGGAGTGCAGGAGGCGAAAGAGGCCGGTGTGCTGGCCTATGCGTCCCTAGTAGCCCGGCGAAGGATCTTGCTACAATGGAAGGATGCGAGGCCCCCAAGCGTGGAGACCTGGATCAATGACATGGCGGGTTTCATTAAGCTAGAGAAGGTCAAATTCGCCCTGAGAGGATCGGTACAAGGGTTCTTTAGGCGGTGGCAACCTTTCCTCGACTTTCTGGCTCAACGATAGGGTACGGGGACAGTAGCAGCAGCAACCTGGTGGGGGGGGGGGGGGGGGGGGAACGATGACTATGTTTGTTTATTTAATTTTAATTTATTTTTAAGTTCTTTTGTAGGGGTTGGGGGGTGGGGGGGAATATGATACATGCGTTGAGGCGGTCTGGGGGGTGTTACAGTTGTTATAGGTTATTTTGTTGCATTTTATTGTTTGTTATATTTTATATTTTCTGTAAAAAATTTCAATAAAAATAATTTTTTAAAAAAACTTTTGTGGGCTGTAATGCACACTGTAAATTGTACAATTTCCCATCTTGTTCCTTAACTCATGCCACATTGCATGGGTCTGACGAGGTTTACCTGTGAACTGGTAATTTCTGAACGAGAGCAGAACTTGATCATACTTTAAAATCAACATAGAATCCATGGGTTTCTTGACTTCCTGAAACCCCTCTGTGAAAGCAAGGCAGAAACATAGCATCGATAGAGAGCACTTAAATGTGACAATAAGTGTTTGCCTCCTTACCTACAGGTGGGAACAGGTTTGGCCACAGTGATGTCCTTTGCAGTGTTTCTAAATCACATCAGGATGACTGGCCTCAGTTGCCTTAAATTGCAGCTTGGACAAGGAACAATATAACCAGCGGTTATATTGCAGAGAACAGCTCTCAGTCAGTCACCTCCGCCTGGAAGCTAAAGAGCAGTCTGGGCAAAAAGTGAGAAAATCACTGCTTTTTCACTCAACTGTGCCTTACACCCAATGCCTCAGACAAATCTTTGGATAGCAGCATAATTTCATGGAAAACCAAAACCATACTAAAAGGCTTTAAACCACTCAGAACCTTTGATCTGCAAATGTTTTATTCACTTCAAAGAGAAATAGATGCCTGCATTTTAAAATTTAATTTCGCCTCACGCTTGAAAGGATTGCAAGTAGCCCCCAGTGAAACTAATCACAATGTTTATAAACATGTAGGCATTAAGTGCTTTCACTTCCTCTTTTTCTCATCAGAATGCACTTAAGTGCTGTCAATCATAGCTCGATGTTTATAAACATTGAAGTTTTGGCTTTCTATTATAGTACAGCCGCTGATTTCCAGACATCTGTCTGAAGCAGCAGGTGTAAGGCACAGGTGAGTGAAAAAACAGTGATTTTTTTTCACTGTTTCTGCGTGGATAGCTCTTTAGCTTCCAGGCAGGGATGGATAGAAGACTGGCTGATGGACAGGAAACAGAGAGTTAGGATGAATGGTTCTTTTTTTGGATGGCAAGATGTAACTAGTGGGGTGCCATAGGGTTCGGTCCTTGGGCCCCAGCTATCTATAATCTATAATAAAGACTTGGATACAAGGATACACAGATGACACAAAAATAGTTGGGACAGAAAATTGCAATGAGGGAATAAGAACCTGACAAACGGACATAGATAGGTTAGGAAAGTGGGCCAAAATGCGGCAGATGGAGTTTAACGTAGATAAGTGTGAGGTCATGCATTTTGGTCGAAAAAATGGAAAGGCAACTTATTGGGGAGTGACTTCGGGGTGCTCCGATGCAGAGGGATCTGGATGTCCTCATGCATGAGTCACAGAAAATGGGCTTGCAGGTGCAGCAGATAATAAAGAAAGCAAATGGAATGTTGGCATTTATAGCATAAGGAGATGAATACAAATGTAAGGAAGTGTTGTTGCAGCTGTACAAGACATTGGTAAGGCCGCACCTGGAGTATTGTGCACGGTTTTGGTCCCCTTATTTGAGCAAAGATGTAGAGGCATTAGAGGCAGTTCAGAGGAGGTTCAGTAGATTGATTCCAGAGATGAGGTGTTTGTCATATGAGGAGAGATTGAACAGTTTAGGCTGACACTCTCTAGAATTTAAAAGAATGAGGGAAGATCAAATTGAGGTATACAAGATGCTAAAGGTGTGGATAAAGTAGACATGGAGCAGATGCTTTCTCTTGTGGGGCATTCTAAAATGAGAGTTCATAATCTTAGAATAAGAGGTAACAAATTTAAAACAGATTTGAGGAGAAACTACTTCTCCCAAAGAGTTGTGAATCTGTGGAATTTGCTACCCCAGAGTGTGGTGGATGCTGGAACAGTGAGTGAATTTAAGCAGGAATTAGACAGATTTTTAATTGGTAATGGGTTGAAGGGTTATGGAGAACGGGCAGGTCAGTGGAATTGAGGCCAGGATGGGATCAGCCATGATCACATTGAAGGTGTTGAGCCTCGGGAGGCTAAATTGCCTGCTCCTGATCCTAGGTCATGTGTTCTAGGGAGGAGATGCTCTGGCTGATTTTGCAATCCAGCTCTTGGTCTGTAGCATTGTTGGTAACAGATGAGGAACATGTCAGCCATGATAGAATGGTGGAGCAGACTCAATGGGCCGAATGACGTAATTCTGCTCCGATATCTTATGACTGATGGGGGGGGTGGGGTGTTCTTTGCTATGGGGGGAAGTCACTGCTGTGGGGGTTCTCTGCTTTAGATGGGTTTCCTGTTAAGCGGGATCTCTGATATGGGGAGTATCCCTGGTATGGGGGGGTTTCGCTGCTATGGATTTTCTTCTTCTATAGGGAGGTCTCTGGTGAGGGGGTCTCTATCGTGGGGATCTCTGGTGAGGGGGTATCTATTGGGAGGGTCTCTGGTGAAGGGGTCTCTATTGGGGGGGTCTCTGGTGAAGGGGTTTCTAGTGGGGGGTCTCTAGTGGGGGGTCTCTGGTGGGGGTCAGGGGTGTCCTGTGGGGCCGTATTTGTCAGGTCGGGTCCAAGCACGACTGGCGCCATGTTGTACGGTGCACCTTTGGCACGGGAGCCAGGTGTTTTATCCGGCACCGCTGCTAGCCCCTCACCGGTCCTGGAATTGATGAGGGTTCGGCGCCGATTTTGGCGTCGTAAAATGCCACAGTTCCCACGTAGGCGTCGGCACTTAGCCGCAGAATCGAAGAATCCAGTCCACAATCTCCCAAACAGAGAATCCAGCCAAATTCTTTCAGGCTTTTTTTCCATTATGAGTGGAAAAACTGCAGAAACTTTGGAAAACCAGTGCTAATGCTCTATACACTATTTGTGGGGTTGGATAGCTAGTGGAATAGAACTACATTAAAATATAAATGGAAGGTGCTGGAAATACTCAGCATGCCTCAGCAACATCTGGGGTGTGAGAAACTGAGTTAAGGGGTTGGATTTTCAAATGGACAGTGGTGGATCGGCTCACAATTTCATGTCACTGGCCAGCGTGCCAGCGGGCTTGCCTCTGACTCTGGTCTGTTGTTGAATGTGTCAGTTTGGGGGCGAAATGGCTACATGTCCACAAACAACTGCAACTTTAAGGGCCTCGTCAGACCACTCTGCTAATAGTAATTGAAATTTTTAGTCAGTCGGCACCATGCTGAGACCAAATATTGGTTAAAGGATGGAGGTGGCCTCCCAGTGGCTGGCGAGGGGTCCTGCACTCTATCCTACAATGATTTCCCATTCCTTCATAGCCTCAATTGACAGAGAGCCATAGCTGTGAACAAGGCCTCTATGTGCAGGACCACGCCACTCACACCCTGCCAACCTCACCCACACACCCCCACCACCCCACCCCCATCCACATTGACGGCCTAGCAGCTGTGGTCCCATTGTAATTTCAAGTATTTATAATGTCATGAGAGGCACCTCCATCTTGAGGGGCCTCTCATTTCCCTACCAACATCAGCAACTCACATCTCTGGTGATCAGGATACTGATCTGTCAGTGCTAAAGGGCCCTCTAATGTTCCTCTCACCTTGAAAGCCCTCTTAATTGTCCCTAATTGCACAGGACTCCCAGAACCGACCATTTAATTGGCTACCTCCTCAAGAATTGATTCAAGACCCAGCAGCCAGCAGTTCTAGGTGTCTGAAATCAAATTCCAGCCTTGGTATCGTGAGTCGGACCATGGAACAAAACATTTCAGTGACCTTTAATGACAAACAACTTAAATCCCCCCCAGAGCCCTCAGTTCTGAAAAAAGATCGCCATCTTAACTTTCCTTCTCTGCATTAATGTTGCCCTATTATTTCCAAACCTTTCTGTTCACATTTCAACTTTATAGCATCTACAACATTTTGTCGTTATATTATTAATTTAATAAACTCTGCTACAACTTAAAGTCACAGCATTTTCGAGCATGCACATGCAGCTTTACTCATCGATCTTAAAAATGCTGCGTAGGTTACGAGACAATAATAAATGAACATAACTAGCTACAAGAGCAGATCAGAGGCTAGGAATCCTGTGGCGACTCACATAATCTTTAACATACTGTAACAGGTTTGGGTTAGTTGCTTCTGCAGATGCCAGAATGATGTGTGACCCTGATCACAAGTTGTCACCTTTTCAATAAGATACTAAATCGACACCGCATTCCTTGCACATTTATTATGTTCAGGGATTCGCTCTGAAGAAAGGTATGTAAATCAAAGAATGTATCCAGTATGTTGTGATCAAAGTGATGCTCTTCATAATTCTTCAGTTCCAAACCTTCAGGCGTTGTGTACATTAAAGGTGAGCATTAAATCTGCAAGACAATCATAGAAACATGGGGCAAGATATAAATAGTAGAAAGTTAATTGATTACAATCAGATTTGGGGAATACAAACTCTTAAACGTCATTTCCACAGATCTGTTTACTGTTAAGGACATTTTAATTAATCAAGAATAAACATCTGATGTGAATTATTTGTCTTAGCTTTTTTCACATATGGGCTTTCCTAGAAAATGACAGATTACTCCACAAGAATGTGACTCACTTGAGCAACAAATACCAACCTTGCCAGCAATGCTGACATTCCAAGATGAATAAAAAATAAAGAATGGAATTGAGCTATGTTTTCACAAACTTCAGCAGTTTGTAATTTGATTTGGCCTTTAGTATAGTGAGTGACTTAGGCCTTGGATACCAGAGAAGAAAATAAACCAAACATACTTGTTTTATATTCTGGTGGCATGGCTGTTGGTTTCTGGTTGTGTGGCCTATCTTATCCAGACAGAATGTAGTCTTATTCAAACTGGTTTGTTGACACTATAGCCTGATTTTACCCCAGATGTGTGTGAGCCATCAGCAGGCCTGGAAACAGATGAGAGATCTGTTGCCACTGCTGTAGGATCCTGACCCCGATTTCACACTGACTGGCCAATTAACGGGTGGCCAACATGAAACGCACACTGAGATTGACTGGTTCAGTGTTACCAGCGGGTTGGGAGCAGGGTGGCTGCTGGGTCCAATCGGGTACAGGAGGGTGGATTTAAAAGTGGATAGGAAGTTCTTCAGGAGCCTCAGGGAGCTAAAAGCCATGGTCTCATTGCCTTAATCATGGCCTCCGGGCTCATAGCCTATGCCAAGTAATGCCAGTAGAACTCTGACTTCCGTTTCTCAGACGAATGCCTGAATATTTTGCTGGAGCAGTGAGTGCCCATTAAGAGATATTAGTCCTGTGGGATGGTGAGAGGTGACCGCCTCTTCAAATGAAAATGACATAGACAGAGGTACCTGTCCAGGTAAGTGGGAGTATATTGTCTGCCGCACTTGGCTCTAGTGCCTCAAAATTTTCAATGACCTTCTGCACTCTTCAAGAATGAGTAGTCAATTGGTTCAAAACTAAGTATAGATGTCTTAGTAGGTGACCCGGACCTCTTGGCGCTCATAGGTGTGTGATTCAGAGTGCCAAATCCCTGTGCATAATTTTGAAAAATGCACTTTCTTGGCTTGAGTATGGGCTAGGGTGAGTTGTGACATTGTGTTGGGGACCTGAACCTGTGATTCATGAAGATGGATGAAGCTGGTATAGTGTGGCATGTAGCGGGTCAACTCATAAGAACACTATTGTCCTTACAGGAGAAGAGAAGTCATAATGCACAGGCATGGGGATGAACAGTTGGTGAGGTGCCTAACTTTTTGATCCTGACGCAGGTCGAGGAGGAAGCATTTGAGTTGGCATATGAGCATGGAGCCAGGTCCACAGGTCACAGAGACAGGTGTCTTGGAGGAAGGGAAGATCCCACGAAAAAGGAAAGAGACAGGGGGTGGGTATAAAAGTTGTCAGGCAGTGGTATTTGGAAGGAGGTTGAAATCAATAGTCCCTGTTGCTTGTCCATTCATAATGCCTCACTATTGTGACAAGTAACTCAAGTGCATGCACAGTGACTTTGTAATGATGTAGCACTTTCTCTTCCTCCTTCTGCACCATGCTCACAATGCGTCACAGACTCCGAGGACCCTCCCTTGGTCCCTGAGCAGGAGCCACAAACAGATGCACCCAGGTAACATCCCCCCTCGTAACAAGCACCAGTGCAGAATTAGGCATTGGTGTGCATTAGTGTGGAGGGTCAGATGGTAGTTCACAGTGGTGAGGGCACATCAAACTCACCTAAATAACAGATGGAGACAGAGAACCAAAAGGGTGCCAGCTGTCGCAGGATTGCTGGAGACTAGGAAAATGACCATAAGACATAGGAACAGAAATAGGCCACTCGGTCCATCAAGTCTACTCCGCCATTCCTTGAGATCATGGCTGATTTGATAATCCTCAACTTTTATGCCTTATCCCTATAACCTTTGATTGCCTTGCTGATTAAAAATCTGTCTATCTCAGTCTTAAACATATTTAATGACCCAGGGTGCAATCTTCCGGAAACATTTCCAAGCGTCATAAGTGAGCGGGAATTGCCGCGCGTTTCTCGGCAGTCGGCCGAGCGAAAACGGCAACGCAATTCAACGTTAATTGGTCCACTTAACGAGGCCTCACAGGATTTTCACCCTGAATGTCGGCACGCCAGCTGATTCACCGGGACCGTGCTCGCCAGTCCTCCGCTAACAATATCGAGCAGCACTTAGACTGCACTTGCTCAGCCAACCCGACAATGGCGTCGAGGAGACCAGCCCCAGGATTCGGGGATGCTGACCTGGGGAGGCTCCTGGGCACGGTGACTAACTACTCACTCGAATATGCAAATCTGAATCATGCCTATTGACAGCGGGATCCAGATCGTGACACCTCGCGAGATCTCGTTAGATCACACAAGGAGTAACGAGCATCGAAAATCGTGATGAGGCTAATAGATTGTGCCCCTAGTTTCAGGTATGTGGCCAAAGCAGCTAATTTTCATGTTTTTAAAAATGGCTCTGATGGTTTGGTTTTTGACACACAGTGGTTTTCCAGTTTCATCCATTTATATATCATTGTTAAATTTTCCGACATCCGTACTATGGAATCCACTCTGCAGGCGAGAAGTCCACAATCCTTTTGAACTATTATTTCAATTATTCAAACAAGGGCAGCCGTTAGACCATCAGGAAAGATCTATTGCATTAATGTAATGTCCAAAAAAAGTTGTTTGCATTTTAATGTCTCATCCAGACATGCAGGCAAGCGTCCAAGGTTACGTTTATTGACAGAAAAAAGGCACATGGCTCTCATCTCCATTTTGTTGCAAAACATTCTCCATTCTCGATTTTGTTTTTAAAAGTAACGTGTCAATTTTCCATAAACCTGTGGGCCTATGCATGAGCATGACACAGGCTGGACACCAAATCAAACACAGTTGTCAGCAAGTTGCACAAATGCTTATTGCGATCCTAAGCAAACCACCTCGCTAGCTGTGAATGCAAGCCAAGTTGGCATAAGTGCAATATTCATGCAGAAAGACAAGGCAGCTGCTACTTCAATCGTTGCAATGGCAAACATATTAATAAGGCCTGTGGAGCAACATTACCCACAGCAGGAGAAACACGTTCAATCATATTAAGTGTCTTAGACTTACACTCTACTTGCACAGAAGAGTTTGAAACGATGGGCGCGATATAACAGGAGAAGCATTAAGAATTGCCGGATATCTCACCCCAATTAGAGCCAGTAATGATCCCCCATTGGCTTCACGTCAAAAATTGCTGTCCCACCAACTGATTTACCTAGACCTCGCCCGGTGGTTCCCCGCTAACGCTGAGGAGCAGATCTTAAACCAATTTCTCTGAGTATGCCCCAGGGGGCACGCAGCCATGCTACTGCGCAGACCAGTTCAACATTTCAGAGATGCCAATGTGGCTGGTGTTCAGCGCAGTGGAGTCCAGACAGGACACCCCATTCACCCAAGGAGATCGGAGGGACTGCCGCAGGTCATCCACTGCCACCTGGAAGGCAGTGCAGCCACTGCCAGCACAGGGAGTGTCACCAGGAGACTGCCACCGTAAGAAGTTCACCGACCTTCACCGGGCTACACGGGTGAGTTGGCATTGGCCCCTGGACACTAGTCTCACCTGCCACACCCGGCCACCCTCCACGACAACCTAGCAGCTGGCATCACAACCCTTCTCCCACCAAGCTCAATACCGTGCCTGTGACCAGTACACCCTGGCACTCTCCTGCACACCCAACATGCCCAGCAGCAGTGCCCATGCCTGCCCCACCATAGACAAACCCCCCAGCAATGCATGAAGCATGTCGCTCACAATTCTCGTTCTCTGTTCCTGCAAGAGAAATTGGCCCACAACTATGCGAAAGGGCCCGGATAGGTCATGGGGTGCCGGACATCAGAGTCCTTATCTCCTCCAGTGAACGCGCACTGGAGGTCGTGGGGGTGAACAAGGACTGAGCGATCACCAACATCAAGATTGGCCTGTGCAGCAGAGATGAGAATCCACCCAAATGACCCGTCACACGTGAATTGTTGATGCCAGGCACAATGATCCTTCCCTCCCACTGACCACTTGTCTATTCCCCCACAGCATCTTCCGGTGATGGTGCCGGTCCATCTGGGATTCCGCCCCCCCTCTCCCCCCTGCCTTCCAAGAGAACACCTCGGAAGAGAGCTCCGAGGATGCCACCATTCAGGCATCACAGCTGTTAACCCCATCCTCCACCAGCGCGGAGACACACACCTCAGTGGGCGAAAATGGTGAGCAAGTTTCTGGGGCACGATTTGGTGAGCACCCCACAGTTGCTGATGCACATCAGATGTAGGCAGGAATATCCAGTGGGTGGAGGGCAGAGTGGGGGAAGCGCAGCAGTAGAACATAGAACGATACAGTGCAGTGCAGGCCCTTCGGCCCACGATGTTGCACCGACATGGGAAGTCAAAAACTAAAGGCCATCTAACCTACTAACCTAGTAGGAGGTCTGCTGAATCTCAGGACCCAGCTGGGTCCCAGTGCAAGGCTGAGCCTTGGGACAAGGTTATCCTGGAGCTGATTCAGATGCTAGGGTGCGTCCATGAGATTCAGAGGGTGGAAGTCAGCGGCACTCCAACAGGTCTACCGTCGACTGGAGGAGTCCCAAAGGCTAAGGGCGTGGGAGATGCCGCCGGCAATGCATGGCACCGAGGCCAACACTGCTAGTGTGGTATCCGCAGTGGAAAGCCTGGAGCATGACATCAGCACCATGTGTGGTGGTGTCCAAAGCGTTGCTCAATCAGTGATGGGCATGATGTAAAGGTGTCAGCGTTGGACTGGGGTGGGCACAATAAGAAGTCTTACAACATCAGGATAAAATCCGACAGGGTTGTTTCGAATCACTAGCTTTCAGAGCACAGCTCCTTCCTCAGGTGAATGAAGAGGTGGGTTCCAGAAAGACATATATAGACAAAGTCAATGATGTAAGGCAATACTTTGAATCCATGTCTTTGCAGGTAATTAAGCTTTACAGGTCCAGACGGAGCGACCGGAAAGAGGTGTAAATTGTCTCAAGGCAGGATAGTTTGTAGGATTTCGCAATCCCAGGCCAGATGGTGGGGGATGAATGTAATGCCACATGAATCCAAGGTCCCGGTTGAGGACGTACTCATGTGTGCAGAACTTGGCTATCAGTTTCTGCTCAGTGATTCTGCGTTGTTGCGTGTCCGAAAGGCCGCCTTTCGTTTACCAGGAGATCAGATATGGGCGTCTGAAGGGATTCTCCGCCCCCAATCGCCGATTGCGACATCGGCATTGGGCAAGGGAGAATCCCGCCCATGGTGCTTCCAGGTAAGTGTTACAACTTAATTTTTTTTCCCATGGTCCCATCTGGACTGTTCTTTTGTCCAGCTAATGGGTGGCATGGTGGCACAGTGGTTAGCACTGTTGCCTCACAGCTCCAGGGTCTCCGGTTTGATTATGATCTCAGGTGACTGTGTGGAGTTTGCACTTCCTCCCCAGGGCAGTGGAGAACCACGTAGGGTTGGAGAATAGGTGGCCTGGCCCACTAAGTGGATGCAAACAGTCATTAAGAACCCAGTTCCACTGCCAGCGGTGGGGGGTGGGGGGTGGTGGCAGAGCATAACGGTCGGTCCGGCGCGAACTTCGATTTTGGCATGATGTCCAATTCTCTGCTCGATCTCGATTCGCGATCCCGGCACCGAAGGGTGGAGAATTTATCCCACTATACCTTTAATTTTCCAAGACAGAGAGCGATTTGGTGCATTGTGTGTATTGCTCATTTGAGGCACCGTATTTTTCTGAAAGAGCATGTGCATGATGAGGGAGTCAGAAAATAAAACAGTCCTGTTACAGCAGCATGGTGATGTTTCTTGTTAAGAGCTTCACACACTGAAGGACAAAAGGTTTGCAGAGGTGTGGAGAATTAATTGATGAAGTAATTGAAACATGATAATCAGAATTTTTAATTCGCACTGTTTGGAAGTCACTGGAAACCAATGGAGGACATGAGAAATGGATTAACTCCATAATTACTCAACACCAAAACCCTCGTATCTCCTCCATCAGACACCAATACTACCAGTTGCTACCTCTAATCCTACATCAACCAACCTCTCTCCAAACATTGCTTTTATTATTTCCACTTCTTATAAACCCGAAACATTTTTCCATTGCTACATCTTTACCCATCCAAAGCTCCCAGATCATCACCACTTCCATGCTGTCTGTTACTGTTACATACCTCTTATCTACCTGCCTGCTGAATATCTTGCTCTATCTTCTTTTTTTCTGCAACCTCGAAACAATGTAACACAAAGACGCAAAGCTTAATATTGTGTCAATGAATATATCATATAAACTGTTGTGAACTAGCCCACAGGACATAAATGGTTACAGCAATAAAATTTGTGATTATGTTCAGCACACTTCATTGTTTCGCAGTGTCTTGCTCACAGAATCCCACTGTATTCATTGTCACGATGAGTAAGCCTGCAAAGTATGTATTATATTTTCAATATGTTTGGTCTTCATGTTTAATTCAATAAGGTCATTTAAAAAAAAATGAATATTGTAGGTCACACTTCAAATTATGTGTACATCTGATAAAATGGCATTTGCATGACATCAAAATGGGCACCAATTACCATTTTCAAATGTAAATGAAATTCAGGAAGATGTCTAACTGGCAGCTGAATCAATATTGGCTCTTTTACACAGTCATGCGAAGGCAAAATTACTCACAGTGTTTCTAAGCCAGGAGTATCACGCAACATGGCTGAAGACACCGACCCTCAGATACTGATCCTGAATACAGGGACATCAGTCCCTGCAGCAGTGCATCTGACCATTACACATCTCCAAAGATGCCTCTGCTTCATATCTGCTCTGGCCATGGCAACTGTGGCCTTAACATTTATGGAGTTTATTCTTGAAGGCTGCCACAGGGCATCTATGCAGCATTAGTCAGGAAGCTGCCAGGTCGTGTATTGTAAAGATGACAGATTACTTTTTTCATAGAGCAGCTGAATTCCTCAAATTGGTCATCTCATCTCAGGCAGCAGAAATACAGAACTAAAGGACTACTACAGAATAGCTGGATTCCTCAGAGTGTGGGTTCCATGATGACACATATGTGGCATTGAAGGTATCAAGTGAACAGTCACGGCCGTGTGAATGGACAAAGGTTACCATTCCACAAACATATTGCTCATCTGTGGTACAAACCAAACCTTGTCCTGACTTCTCCTGCAAAGTGTGTCAGAGGATAAATTCAGGAGAATGTTATCAGTGACCAATCAATAGCAGTGGCAGAACTTCAGCCTTCTCTTCTTCTGTTCACCTTAAAAGTTGGTGCCAATGCCATCGCTTGAGGCAGTAGAATTTGACAGGAATGATTATCTAGGCGAACATGTCAAACCCATTGATAGAATCATAAGAATTTGCCGCATAGGAAGATGCCATTTGGCCCTTCATGCCTATGCTGCTACTTCATTGGTTTATTTCAATGGTGAAGTGAAAAAATGAAAATGAAATGAAATGAAAATCGCTTATTGTCACAAGTAGGCTTCAAATGAAGTTACTGTGAAAAGCCCCTAGTCGCCACATTCCGGCGCCTGTTCGGTGGGGGGGGGGGGGGGAATCGTACCGTGCTGCTAGCCTGCCTTAATCTGCTTTCAAAGCCAGCAATTTAGCCCTGTGCTAAACAGCCCCCTCGTGATTGACTGTCATCTATGACAAGGCAGCATTTGATCGAATGTGGTATCAAGGGGCCCTAGCAAAACTGGAATAAATGGGAATCAAGTGAAAACTCTCCACTGGTTGGATGGCTGAGATTTTTGCAGGTCAATCATTTCATTCTCGAGACATCACTGCAGGAGTTTGTTAAGGTAGAGTGCTAAGAATATAGAACATAAATTTTACAGTGCAGAGGAGGCCGTTCGGCCCATCGAGTCTGCACCCACCTTTGGAAAGAGCACCCTACTTAAACCCCACACCCCCACTCTATCCCCATAACCCAGTAACTGACCTAACCTTTTTGGACACAAAGGGCAATTTAGCATGGCCAATCCACCTAACCTGCACATCTTTGGACTGCGGGAGGAAACCGGAGCACCCGGAGAAAATCCACGCAGACACAGGGTGAACATGCAGACTACCTTAACAACCGTGCAGACTACCAAGCTGGGAATCGAACCTAGGACCCTGGTGCTGTGAAGCAACCGTGCGAACCACTGTGCTACCATGCTGCCCAAACATCTTCAGCTAATTCTTCCCTCCATCATAAGGTCAGAAATGAAATGAAAATGAAAATAAAATGAAAATGAAAATTGCTTATTGTCACGTGTCGGCTTCAAATGAAGTTACTGTGAAAAGCCCCTCGTCTCCACATTCCGGCGCCTGTTCGGGAAGGCTGTTACGGGATATTTGCTAATGATTGCACAATGTTCAGCACCATTGGCAACTCCTCAAATACTGAAGCAGTCTGCATATATATGCAGCAAGAGCTGTACAAGATTCAGGCTTGGGCTGATAAGTGACAAGTAACATTTATGCCACAGAAGCGACAGGAAATTACCATTTTTAAAAAGTAATTTGTGAGATGTGGGTTTTGCTGGCTGGGTAGTATTTATTGTCCATCCCTCGTTGCCCCTCAAAAGGTGGTGGTGAGCTGTCTTCTTGAACTGCTGCTGTCCTTGATGAGTAGATACATCCACAGTGCTGTTAGGGAGCAAATTCTACACAGCGATAGTGAAGGAACGCCGATACATTTCCAAGTCAGGATGGTGAGTGATTTGGAGGAGAACCTGCAGCTGCTGGTGTTCCCAGGTATCTGCTGCTCTTGTCCTTCTAGATGTTTGGAAGGAACCTGGGTGAGTTCCTGCAGTGCATCTTGTAGATGGTACACAGGGTTGCCACTGTTCGCTGGTGGTGGAGGGAGTGACTGGGAGGGGTAGCAATCAAGCAAGCTGCTTTATCCTGGATGATGTCAAGCTTCTTGAGTGATGCTAGAGTTCCACTTATCCAGGCAAGTGGAGAGTATTCCATTACACTCATGACTTGTGCCTTGAAGGTGGTGGAGTCTTTGCGGAGCCAGGATTACATGCTGCAGGATTCCTTGTCCTCTGACCTGTTCTGGTGGCCACGGTATTAATATGGCTAGTCCAGCTCAGTTTCTGGTCAATGGCATCCCCAGGATGTTGGTAGTGGAGGATTCGGCGATGCGAATGCAATTGAATAATAAGTGGCAATGTTGTCTTTTTGGAAATGGTCATTACCTGGCACATGTGTGGCATGCATATTACTATATATTCTCTGGCAAGAGAAAATCTAACCATTTCCCCTTGACATTCAATGGCAATACCATTGCTGAATCCTCCGCTATCAACATTTATGGGGCTGCCATTAACAAGAAACTGAACCAGAACCGCCATATAAATACTATGGCTACATGTGCAGATCAGGAGCTGGAAATTCAGAAGTGAGTATCTCACCTTCTGTCTCCCAAAGCCTGTCTACCTACAAGGTGCAACTCAGAAGTATGGTGAAATACTCTCCACTTACCTGGATGAGTGCAGCTCCAACAACACTCAAGAAGATTGATACCATCCAGGACAAAGTAGCCTTCTTGATTGGCACTTCATCCACCACCTGCGACATCCACTCCTGCCAGAAATGCACTGTGGCAGCAGTGTTTACCACCTATAAGATACACTGCAGAAACCCACCAAGGCTCCTCCTCAAGGTCAAATAAGGACGGGCAATAAATGCTGGCCTAGCCAGTGATACCAACATCCCATGAAAGAATTATTTTCATTTCTGGCTTTCTGTAATCTTCATAAAATATCATGAGTCAGGTGCCCAGCGTATTTCAAAGAAAACATTTATTGCATTACAACGTAACAAGATTTTTTCTTTCCAATTGAGGGGAAATTTTGCGTGGTCAATTCACCTATTCTGCACATATTTTTGGATTTTGAGGGTGAGACCCATGCAAACACGGGGAGAATGTGATAACTCCACATAAACAGTGACGCGGGGCTGGGATCAAATCCGGATCGTCACGTCGCGAAGTAGCAGTGTTAACCACTGCGCCACCATGCCGCCCTACATATAGAGGTTTAACAACAAGCAGTTTGTTCCAATTGGAGAGCTGAAGTGTATGGGGGTGTCAGGATGATGGAGTGAAAGAAGGCTATGTATTGGTGAGTTGCACTGCAGACTGTTGGTTTATGATTCTGTGTATTTTCTAATGAAAGTGCAGAATGCAGTGATGGGCAGGGAGGAGAGTGCGATGACATGTTATTCTTGTTTTTGCTAATGAGGGCTTTTCACTTTATGCACTGTTGTTCAGCTCTGAGTGTGAGGGAGTTGTAAATCATTGTCAGTGCCAGATCCCTGCAGGGATCAAAAACATTGGTGTGCAGCTCTGTGAAACACCCATGACTGTGATGATCTTTGTTTTGCACCTTTCAGATGAAGGATTGGAGTTCTTCATCAACATCGAGGGCCGAAGGGCCTGTTCTGTGCTGTACTGTTCTATGTTCTAAAGTTCATCTCCTGTGATTAACAAGCGTAAAATTGTTTCTCACTAGGTGGATTGGCCATGCTAAATTGCCCGTAGTGTAAGGTTAATGGGGGGATTGTTGGGTTACGGGTATACGGGTTACGTGGGTTTAAGTAGGGTGATCATTGCTCGGCACAACATCGAGGGCCGAAGGGCCTGTTCTGTGCTGTACTGTTCTATGTTCTATGTTCAAGTTGACTATGGTTTGACCTGCAGCTCTGGAATGGTGACCAATGGGCATAGCTTCTACTTAATATGGCACGATCATATCAACCTTCACTGATGCTGTGGGTGAGAGATGCTGTCAAGTCTGTTGGTGCATGTACATTACCTGCAATATCACTTGCTGGCTCCTGACTTAAAGTGTTCTGCTGCTGCTGCTGGTTGTCAGTACAGGTTGTCGAAAGTATTACATAGTTTTTCACAGAGGTTTTGTGTGCCTTTTTGTTTGCTAGTAACTTACACAGTTCACAGAATCATGGAATTGCTTTGGAACAGGAAGAGACCATTTGGCCCATCGTGTTTGCACTGGCTCTCCAAGTGAGCATCATGGCTTAGTGCCATTCCCCTGGATTGTTCCTATAACACTGCATATTGTTTCTATTCAAATAGTCATCTGATGTCCTCTGAATGCCTTGATTGAACCTGCATTCTCCATACTTCCAGATCAAACCACTTGTTGTGTGAACATGTTTTTTTTCACATCCCATTTGCATCTTTCGCAAATCACTTTAAATCTGTGCCCTCTCGTTCTTGATTCTTTTCCAACCAGAACAGTTTCTTCCTATTTACTCTGTCCAACCCCCTCAAGATTTTGAACATGTCTATGAAATCTCTCAGCCTTCTTCTCTTCAAGGAGAACAGTTCCGGCATCTCCAACCTATCCTCATAACTGAAGTTTCTCCTAGCTGGAACCATTCTTGTAAACCTCTTCTGCACTCTCTGCACTACGTTCACATCCTTCCGAAAGTGTGACACCTAGAACTATACGCAATATTCCAGCTGAGATCTAACTAGTGTCTTATATAAGTTCAGCATGACCTCCTTGCTCTTGTACTCTATGCCCTGATTAGGAAAGCCCAGAATACTGTCTGCTTTATTAACTGCTCTCTCCACCTGCCCTGCCACCTTTGATAACTTATGCAGATATACACCCAGGTCCCTCTGCTCCTGAACTTCTTTAAGAATGTTACCTCCTACTTTATGTTGCGCGCGATTCTCCCAGCCCCGTGCCGAGCCGGAGAATCGCCGCAACCGTGACACGCCGCCCCGACGCCGGCGCGTGATTCTCCGAGGTGCGGAGAATCAGCGCCATTTGCGCCAGTGTGTTTGGCGTGGCGCTGGTCGCCAATTCTCCTGCCCAGATGGGCCGAGCGGCTGCGTGGAAACTGCAGAGTCCCGCCGGCGCATTCACCCCTGCTCGCAGCCGGCGGGAACTCTGCGCGAAGGGTCGGAGGTTGGCCTGTGAGGCGGCGAAAAGTGCTCCTTCACCGGAGGGGACCTCCAATGGGGTCTGGCCCGGGATCGGGGCCCACCGATCGGTGAGCCGGCCTCTTCCCCCCCGGGGCCTACTTTGTTGCGCGGCCGACCCCTGAACCGCCACGCCACGTTGCAACGGGGTGGGCGCGCTGAAGAACTTCCCCGGGCATGCGCGGGTTGGCACGGTCCAACTGTGCATGCGCCCAATTGGCGCCGGGAACCTCTCCAGCGTTATACTGGCCCCCTATGGGGGGGGGCACATTGTCTCTCCATATTCTTCCTACCAAAATTCATCACCTCATACTTTCAGCATTGAATTTCACCTACCACCTATCTCACCACTCCCCCAACTTGTCTATGTCCTTTTAAAGTTCTACACTTTCCTCTTCGCAGTTTACAATACTTTCTAGTTTTGTGTCATCTTCAAACTTTGAAATTGTCCCCTGATCATTGAGGAAATGTAGGGCTCCCAATATCAACTTCTGGGAACACCACTTCAAACCTTCCTCCAACCTGCAAAATAGCCATTAACTTACTCTTTGCTAACCATTATTTTGTATCCACATTGCTACGATCACTTTTACTTCATGAGCTATAATCTTTCTCACAAGTCTATTTTGTGGCCTTTGATAGTCCAAGTACACCACATAAATAGCGCAGTAAGACAGCGTGGTAGCACAGTGGTTGACACAGTTGCTTCATAGCTCCAGGGTCCCAGGTTCAATTCCCGCTTGAGTCACAGTCTGTGTGGAGTTTGTACTTTCTTCCTGTGTCTGCGTGGGTTTCCTCCGGGTGCTCCGGTTTCCTCCCACAGTCCAAAGATGTGCAGGTTAGGTGGATTGGCCTTGCTAAATTAACCTTAGTGTCCAAAAAGGCTTGGTGGGGTTACTGGGTTACGGGGATAGAGTGGAGGCTGCTCTTTCCGGGGGCCAGTGCAGACTCGATGGGCCTCCTTCTGAATTGTAAATTGTATGATTCTATAATACCTCATCGACTCTTTCTGTTACCTCCCCAAAAAACGTCAGCAGGTCAATTAAATATGGGGCGCGGTTCTCCGCAAATGCGGAGAGTCATAAAGGCTGCCGTGAAACTGGCCGTGTTTCACAGCAGCCTCCGCGCCCCCTCCTGGGACCCGATTCTGCTCCCCGGTCGGGGCTAGCAGCGGGGCTCCGTGAACCTCGGCATCGCAGGCTTAGCGAACTTCGCTAAGCCCGCGCGCCAAGGGTAACGGCGGCTGACGCGCACGATGACGTCAGCCGCGCATGCGCGGATTGGATGGCTCCAACCCGCGCATGTGCGGATGGCGTCATCACGCATATGCGTGAAACCCGCGCATGCGCAGGCCGTTATGCCCCTCAGCCGCCCCGCGGACTGATCCAGCGGGGCGACGGAGGTACAAAGAGTGCGCGGGGTTCGGACCCGCTGCCCGCGATCGGTGGGCACCGATCGCGGGCCCATGCCACCCTTGGCACGGCCGTGGTGTGGCCGTGCCAATCGGTGCCATGGTTCTCCAGAATGGCACTTTGCGGCCGTTTTCACGAACGGTGAGAGCAGGTGTGTTGGAGTTCGTGAAAACGGCCGTAAAGGCCTGGGAAATCGGCCCATCGGATAGGGGAGAATCGCTGCTTGCCGTAAAAAAACGGCGAGCAGCGATTCGTGTCGTGGGGCGGCCGTGGGGGGGGGGGGGGAGAATAGCGGGAGGTCGTGAAAAATGTCGGGAAGGCCCTCCCGCTATTCTCCGACCCGTCGTGGGGGGCGGAGAATCGCGCCCATGATTTCCGCTTCAGAAATAAATGCTGGTTCTTCCTAATCAACCCAAATTTTTCCATCTGGCTACTAATTCTATCCCGTGTAACTACTTCCAGAAGCTTGCCTGCCATTGATGTTCAACTGACTGGTTGAAAATTGCTGGAGCAGTCCGTACAACCTCTTTTGAACAAGGGTTTAATATTTGCAATTCTCCAGTCTTCAGGCATCTCCTGAGTCTTGAGAAGACTGGGAGATTATGGCCAGTGTCCCTGCAATTCTCACTTCCTTCAATAACTTTGGATGCATCTTATTCGGTCCTTGTAAACTTTAAGTAAAAAACATTTATTCAACACTTTTTCCTTATCAATTTTGAACTCGTCTAGGGACAGAGCTTCCTTGTCTGTCTCCATGGCCTGGGTACCATCAACCCCGTTGATAAAGATGGATTCAAAGTATTCACTTGATGCCTTGGCCATGCCCCCAGACGCATGTGTAATTTCCTTTGTCCCTAATTGGCCACACTCCTCCTTTTAGAATTCTTTTACTATTTATATGCCTTTAGAAAACGTTGAGATTCCCCTTTATGTTGGCTGTCAGTCTTTTCTAATAAACGCTCTTCCTGCTCTAATGTGCTTTTTCACCTCCCCTCTGAGCCCTCTGTATTTCTCTCGGTTCTCAACTGTATTTTCTACCCAACACCTGTCATAAACACACGTTTTCTTCCTTATCATAATTTCTACATAGCTTTTCATCTTGGAAACTCTGAATTTATTTGCCCGACCTTTCCCTTTTAAAGGAATATACCTTAACTGTGTCCAGACCATTTCTGTTTTGTAGGTAACCCATTGGTCAGTTATAGTTTTCCCCACCAAACATTTGTTCCTGTTTACCCGGCCCAGCTCCGTTCTTGCCCCATTGAAGTCAGCCCTCTCCCAGTTAATTATTTTTACTCTGAGCAGCCTATTTTCCTTTTCTATTGTCATCCTAAACCTTACAATACAGTGGCCAATGTTCCCTAAATGTTCCCCCACTGGCTGGTTTAGCTCACAAGGCTAAATCGCTGGCTTTTAAAGCAGACCAAGCAGGCCAGCAGCACGGTTCGATTCCCGTACCAGCCTCCCCGGACAGGCGCCGGAATGTGGCAACTAGGGGCTTTTCACAGTAACTTCATTGAAGCCTACTCGTGACAATAAGCGATTTTCATTTCATTTCATTTCATTTACTTGGTCCACGTCTTGAGACAGTGGACTGGTCCATATTTCAGAACTCAGCGATCAACGTAAGTGCGTATGCCACAACCATCACAGACTTCATCAGCAAACGTGTGGAAGACTGCGTGCCAAAGAAAGCAGTATGTACGTTCCCCAACCGGAAACCCTGGCTCAATCCAAGATTGGCTGCCCACTGAAGGACAGGTCTTAGGCTTTCCAGTCAGGCGATGCTGACCTATACAAGAAATCCAGGTATGACCTCCGCAAAGCCATCCGAGATGCCAAGAGAGAATATCAGACCAAGCTAGAGTCACAGACTACCGTTACAGAATTTCGGCAGTTGTGGAAGGCCTAAACAAAGCGAAGCCGAGCAGTATCTCCAGCAGCAGTGCACCCCTCCCCGATGAACATAATGCATTCTGTGCGCGGTTCGAGCAGGAAACCAACGATCCACTGTTGAGTGCCCCAGCTGCCCATAAGACAGCCATACCCACCATCACTGCTTCCGAAGTCAGATTGGCCTTCCTGAAGGTGAACCACTGGAAGGCGACGGGTCCGGACAGGATCCCTTGTTGTGCACTCAGAGCCTACGTGGACCAGCTGGCAGATGTGTTCACGGACATCTTTAACTTGCCCCTACTCTGCTCCGAGGTCCCCACCTACTTCAAGAAGACCACCATCATACCGGTGCCGAAGAAGAACCAGGCAACGTGCCTCAATGACTAACGTCCGGTGGCCCTGACTTCAGTCATAATGAAGTGCTTCCAAAGGTAGGTCATGAAGCGCATCACCTCCAGACTCCCAGAACGTCTTGATCCACTGCAATTCGCATACCGCCACAAAAGGTCCCCAGCAGACACCATCTCCCTGGCCCTACACTTATCCCTAGAGCATCTCGACAACAAGGACTCTTACATCAGACTCCTATTTATTGACTACAGCTCCACCTTCAACACCATAATCCCAGCCAAGCTCATATCAAAGCTCCAAAATCTAGGACTTGGCTCCTTCTGCAACTGGATCCTCGACTTCGAACCCACAGACCACAATGAGTGACGATAAACAACACCTCCTCCATAATAGTCCTCAATACCGGGGCCCCGCAAGGCTGGGTACTTAGCCCCCTACTATACTCCCTGTACACACACGACCGTGATAAAATTTGGTTCCAACTCCATCTACAGGTTTGCTGCCGATAAGACCATAGTGGGCTGGATCCCGAATAACAATGAGTCAGAATACAGGAGGGAGATAGAGAACCTAGTGGAGTGGTGCAGCAACAACAATCTCTCCCTCAATGCCAGCAAAACTAAAGAGCTGGTCATTGACTTCAGGAAGCACAGTACTGTACACACACCTGTCAGCATCAGGTGGAGGTAGCAGTTTCAAATTCCTAGGGGTGCACATCTCCAAAAATCTGTCCTGGTCAACCCACGTCGACGCTACCACCAAGAAAGCACAACAGCACCCTATACCTCCTCAGGATCTAAGGAAATTCAGCATGACCACATTAACTCTCACCAACTTTTACAGATGCACTGTAGAAGGCATCCTATCTGGGTGCATCACAGCCTGGTATGGCAATTGCTCGGCCCAAGACCGCAAGAAACTTCAGAGAGTCGTGAACACAGCCCAGTCCATCACACAAACCTGCCTCCCATCCATTGACTCCATCTACACCTCCCGCTGCCTGGGGAAAGCGGGAAGCATAATCAAAGACCCCCTCCTACCCAGCTTACTCACTCTTCCAACTTCTTCCATCGGGCAGGAAATACAAAAGTCTGAGATCACGCAAGAGCAGACTCAAAAACAGCTTCTTCCCTACTGTTACCAGACTCCTAAACGACCCTCTTATTGACTGAATTCATTAACACGACATCCCTGTATTCTTCACCCAATGCTGGTGTTTATGTAGTTACATTGTGCACCTTGTGTTGCCCTATTATGTATTTTCTTCCCTATTATATAATTTCTTACACAGCCAGTCTCTGTCTGCATTTGGGTCATTAATGTCCCCCTTTAACTACTCTATAATGCTTGCATCTCTCTGTAATTTCCCTGCAGATTTGTTCTCCTACAGCTTTCTCACTAGCTAACACCACTATGGATGATACTGAGCAATGTAATTGCACCCTTTTTGTTTCCTTAGATCTAGTCAAATTGAGCCTGCCCTTGAATCCTCAGGGATATCCTTTCTCCAGCACTTAAGTGCTCTATTTGATCAATACTACCAGCCCTCCCTCTTTCCTTCCTTTCCTATCTTCTCTGAACACCCTGTACCCAGGTATGTTTAACACCCATTCCTGACCTTCCTTGAGCCAGGTCTCTGTTATGGCCACAACGTCATATTTCCAGAACACAACCTGCATCGTTAACTCCCCAATATTATTTACTACACTCTAACAATAATAATAATAATAAATAAGCTTACATTAACACTGCAATGAAGTTACTGTGAAAAGCCCCCAGTCGCCACATTCCGGCGCCTGTTCGGGTACACAGAGGAAGAATTCAGAATGTCCAAATTACCTAACAGCACGTCTTTCGGGACTTGTGGGAGGAAAGCGAAGCACCCGGAAAAAACCCACGCAGACACAGGGAGAATGTGCAGACTCCTCACAGACAGTGACCCAATCCAGGAATTGAACCTGGGACCCTGGTGCTGTGAAGCAACAGTGCTAACCACTGTGCTACCGTGCTGCCCAAAGCTGCTCAAGGACTATTTAAATCAACAGCTTCACTAAGTGACATGGACTTATTTTCCTGGTGAATCATGTACACTGAATGTAGGAATTTCAGATATATGTTGAATTAAATGTATCTGGTGCAATAATGGTTAAAATCATGAGTTAGTATATATATATATATATCTGCTGCAATAATGTTTATAAAAATCCTGGTTTTAACGACAGACTGATTGGGCAGCAGGGTAGCGTAGTGATTAGCACTGCTGCCTCATGCCGCCGAGGTCCCAGGTTCGATCCCGGCCCTGGGTCACTGTCCGTGTGAAATTTGCACATTCTCCCCCTATTTGAGTGGGTTTTGCCCCACAACCCACAGATGTGCAGGGCAGGTGGATTGGCCACGCTAAATTGCCCCTCAATTGGAAAAAATGAATTGTATATTCTAAATTTATATAAAGAAAAGTAAAAGTACACTGTATGTACAGAAGAGGTGATGAAGGCATCGTAAAAATGAGATCATCATTGTTTCAAACCATGCTTGTGTGTCAAAGGACAAACTGAATGGATTTTTGTCAGATTTCTGGGGAGAAGGTAATTGGAGACATTAGGTGGGATTCTCCATCCAGCGATGCTGGAAGCATGAAGCACGATAGGGCAGAAAATCGTGCATCAACCAAAAATGGAGGCTGGCGTCGGGCACCAGACAAAATGCCATGCTCCTAAGCCTCAGCAGTGGTGTGAATGCGTTCTATGCCACACACAGATGTGGGGATGCAAATCATATAGTAAACGCTGTTGGCATATCATTAACGGGCCCACCCCAGCATTCTCCAGACCTCCAGCAATGCTCCACTTCTTCCTGGAGGAATTACCAACAGCAGAGTTCACTTGTGGTATTTAAAATTGGTAAACAGGAGCCACGGCTGCCGAGGGGTTGGAGCTTCAGGCAGGGGGTCATGGGGGTGTTGGGGTGTGGGTAGTTGGGGGGGTGGCTGTGGAAGTGGGGAAATGGGGGTTGGAGTTTGGGATGGGGGGGTGCCACACATGCCGTAGGGAGACCGCAATACATTGGGGACCCACTTGCTTCCCTGACGCTGACCTCCGCCTCGGCGACTGTCCACACTTGGGGCCTTTGACCAAGTTCAAGGCCCTCAGCTCTGCGGCAGTGAGGGGCCGCAGGTCCAGAGAGCCCCTTCCGTTCTTCTCTCTCTACCTATCATTTTAGGTCACCTTCTCCTGGGGAGGTGTGTGTGTGTGGGGGGGGGGGGGGGGGGGGGGGGGGGGGTTGCATGGGGGCGTAGAATAGACAATGCACAGTGTGGGAAATTCGGACGTGGCCCATGTGTGCAGGGCACCCGGCCATGGCATGGGGTATGGGTTCTGGTATGTGATGCAGGGTGGGGTGTGCCCAGACTGCCGGCAGGTGGGGTTCGACCGCCCCCTAAGGAAGGAGGGGCTACAGGTGTGTGGGATGGGGGGTGATGCCAGGGGCATGGTTGTGGAGGTGGCTGACCCTGGCTGGCATGGGGGCTGTTCACCTTCAGCCAGAGCTGCTTGCCGGTCTACCTGGTGGGGGCCGTGTAAAGGAGAGGGGGGTGCAGGGTTTATGGGTCTGGTTGTATGAGGCAGGGGTTGTGTCAGGGGTACGGAGGAGTTGACTCACCCGAGCCACCCTGTAGAGGCTGTGCAGCTTCTTCCTGCACTGCTGTCTGGTCCTGGTGATATGGCCCACGGCATTCAGCCTTTGTCACCTGCGTCCAGGCCCGGGTAACGACCACGGGTGGCAATGTCCTTCCCACCCTGGCGAACACAGTCTTCTGCCTCTCTTACATGCCATCCAACAATAATTCCAGCTCCACCTCTGCGAATCTCAGGACTGCTCTTTGGGGTGGCATCACCTTGGCTGGAATAAGTGTGTGTGTGTGACTGCAACCTGTCACGCTCTCCAGTGCCAATCCCGACCCTGATGAATCAGAAACCAGAATTGGTTGGAATTGCACTAGTTCCGCGGGGCACTGCTGCTAGCCCATTAACGTGTCTTTAATTGCTCCGGGACCGGAACCATTTTCATCAACGTGGAACTCTCGCAATTCTGCCCTGGCGTAACCACTTAGTCTCTCAAGAGGAGAATCCTTGCCATTGTGTTTAAACTTAAGTAACTAAGTCATGGGATTTGAATGGGATAAGGATGATCGAACTAATGGAAGGAGCTAAGTCTGTACCAGGTCCCTACTAGTGAGTCAGTCAGTTTAGGTTTGGCTGTGAACAGAATATTAGCTTCTGGAAAAAGGTGTGGCTTGACATAAGCAAGAATTTACAGGCTGCTGCCTGAAGGACCTCTCTCTCTTCAAGACATTTCTATACAGCAAGTATTCCTGTGTTTGCTAACTGTATTTAAAAGTGGGTTCTGACCTATGATGGGTTTTGCTTGATTGGAGATAAAGAAGATAGCAGTTAGCATATTAAAATGTTTTATCGTGGAACATTGTTTAGCTGGTAATTGTAAGATATTTATTTATAATATTAAACTTAGTTTAATACTATGTTAATAAGAAAGTTTGTTTTAATAAACCATATCCCTATTTTTGTATGGAATCACTCCTGCAGCAAAGTATCATTTCCACAAAGTTTTACAAATTAAAAATATTGGTGTTTCTGTCTGGTATCCCACCAAATGTTGGATCCTGGTACGGGATCATAAACCATGTGTAAATATAACATAACTAACATTGAGGAAATTTAAAATGAAGTAACATGAAGCTAATAATAGTATTAATAGTTACTGCACATTAATGTCTGAATTTGTGCAAAATCAGTATATTTGTGAAACACAGTGCTCAAAACCACACCAATAAGAGAATCTTTGAATATTGTCATCACAGAATATAGCAAAGAATCAGCAGATCACAGAATCATACAGTGCAGAAGAGGCCCTTCGGTCCATTGAGTCTGCATCGACATGTGAAAAACACCTACCTACCTAATCTCATTCGCCAGCATGTGGCCCATAGCCTTGAATGTTGCGAAGTGCCAAATGCTCATCCAGGTACTTTTAAAAAGATTTGAGGCAACCCGCCTCTGCCACCTTCCCAGGCAGTGCATTCCAGACTGACAACACCCTCTGGACAAGAAGATTTTTCCTCAAATCCCCACTAAACCTCCTTCCCCTCACCTTGAATTTGTGTCCCTCGTGACTGATCCTTCAACTAAGGGTAACAGTTGCTCCATATCCACCCTGTCTATGCCCCTCATAATCTTACCCACCTCAATCAGGTTGCCGCTCTGTCTTCTCTGCTCCAACAAAACAAAACCCAAGCCACCTCTCTTCATAACTTAAATGTTCCACCCCAGATAACATCCTGGTGAATCTCCTCTGCAACCCCTCCAGTGAAATTGCATCCTTCCTACAATGTGATGACCAGAACTGCACACAGTACTCCAGCTGTGGCCTCACTAAATTCCTACACAGCTCCATCATGACCTCTCTGCTTTTGTAATCTATGCCACAATTGATAAAAGCAAGTGTGCATTATGTCTTTTTCACCACCCTATGAATCTGCCCTTCTGCCTTCAGAGGTCTATGGATCTGTGGATCTTGCCGTGTGGATCACCGTGGAGCACGTATTGAAACGCATTTCATCGCAACCCTTCTGCGTCGAGAGAAAAAAAATGTCATCCTCCAGGATAATGCCGAGGTACAGGACTCTCACAACAGATGTTGATCTGAACACCAGGGCTCAGATGTATACCTCCCACTGCTTCTGCAGAATGCTAAAAGTAGATTTCTGCCTATAATTAGATCAATGAGGTAATGAATATTTGACGTATATTCAAGTCACATTGCTGAAACACAAGAGAATAGAGCTGCACCTGTTTTACCATGAGACTGCACTGTAAAGCTACACAACAGCCACCTGTTAAAATAATTTTCACTTTATTCTTACCAAAGGGAATGTAACAGTTTTTTTTAGTGTCATGCTTTACATTTAATTCTAAATACAATTGGAACAACTTAAACAAATCAACAAAGTAAGTTGTCATCACAAGCCATTTGCAAGGAGTATACGCAGTTGTAGAAGTCAGTTTATTCGCAAACAGATAGTAGAATACTCATTGAAATATGTTGCAGCATCTTCAACCTTTCCCATTTATATAAAAAAACCTTCTGCCCAGTGCACATCCACAGCACTGGACCACTTAAATTTAGCACAAGGGTGTCACATATTGATATGGTAAAACTAGGGGGGCAATTTTATACCCACAATCGTCATCAGCGCAGTGAGCATAGTGGCGTGGGTGCAAAGTCTTGTGAGAACCGGAAAACACGTTTTTCACCGGTAAGACCGTGTCCCTGATTTTTCCTGCCCCTTGCCGTTGACATAATGAGGCTCCTGCCCAAAGAGGCTGATAACGACATGAAATAAATTTCACGGCATTACTAGATATTTATCCCCCTCACAGAACATTGACATCACATTGGCGAGGTTCGCAAAAGGTTTATGAAGACGAGAAATAGTTGAGTGGTTCTCAGTGGCAGTGCCGAGGTACATATAGCCTCAGGTGGAGACATGCCCAGGCAGTTTCCTGGCACTGCCCACTGGCACAGGTTGGCACTGCCAAGTTTGCACAGACGGACACTGCCAGCCTGGCAGTGGCAACCTGTGCCGTGGGAAATTTCTGGGGTGAACCCTATGTAAAAGGTTCTCTTATTTGTGTTAGGGAGGGCTGTAATAATAATAATAATCTTTATTATTGTTACAAGTAGACTTGCATTTACACTGCAATGAGTTACTGTGAAAATCCTGAAGTCGCCACATTCCTGCGCTTGTTCGGGTACACAGAGGGAGAATTCAGAATGTCCAATCCACCTAACAGCACGTCTTTCGGGACTTGTGGGAGGGAACCGGAGCACCCGGAGGAAACCCACACAGACACGGTGAGTAGATTCCTCACAGACAGTGACCCAAGCCGGGAATCGAACCTGGGACGCTAGCGCTGTGAAGCAACAGTTCTAGCCACTATGCTACCTGTGAGGGTACAGTTCTGTATGAAACCTGTGAGGGTGGAGTGTGCCCTGAGACAGTGCTTGTGGGACGGGGGACAGGGGAAGGGGGGGAATATAGGGGAGAGAAGGGAGAGTGCCTCTGAGACTGTTGTGGTGGAGGGGATAGCCCTGACGTCTGCAAAAGAGGGGAACCTGAAGTTTACGTTCTGGTGGTGGTCTCCCGATGTTGGTGTTGGGGAGAGCCCTGGTTTTGCCGTTGTGTGGGGTTGGTGGGACAGGAGTGTAGGGGGATGAGTCCTGATGCTTGTGCTGTGGTGGTGGTGGTGCGGTGAGGGAGCCTGCGATGCTTGTGAGGGAGGGGGGTGGGGGGGGGGGGGTCCTTCCTGTCCGTGGGTGGGGGATTGAGGTGGTATTTAATTTCTGTGCTGATCACAGCACACACTGAATATGGTGCTTCGATCTCTGTGGAGCCAACTATGCTGGCTCTATCAGGCCCCGCCCTGCCAGACTAATCGTGCGAACCCGCCCACTCATTTCTCCTGTCAGAGACTGAATATCTGGACTAAACACTCGGCTCTGCAGCTGGAGAGCTACACACCCAATTTCAGTCAGAGCCTGACACTGAAAAACTATTGGAAAATTCCGCCTATTGTGATTTATTGAAATATTCACTATGTCACAATCTATCAGTTTAACTATGGTAATTGGCTCAAATATTCAGGTGGCTAAATATGAACCTATACCAAATACATTCCAGTCACAAATATTGGATAATGTTACAATTAACAACCACAAAATCAATCAACCAAATCTCAATTTTCTCACAAAATTGACATTCATGGCAGGATTTTCTGCGCATGGCTTATTTTCAGGCATCAGAACCATTTTAAGTCCTCTTCTCACACAGGTCTGCAGTGCATCCCCGGCGCAATTTTCCGAATGTGACCTGCACATTGCCATCAGAGGTAGATGCTGCTGAGGCAGGGAGCTGATCGCGAGGGTGCCTTAGAATGGTACATGAAATATACATGAAATACAAAGTTATTCAATTATCCGATTGAAACATTTTTCCTCAAGTTACAGAGTCAATGTTCTTTCCTCACAAATGCCAATTCAGGTGCATTGACAAATTAAAATGACTAAATTAAGAAGTTACATAATCCTTGAAACAACTAAACATACTCATGAATTAACATAACATTGTAGAATTGCTTCCAAAATTTTTTTCTGGCACATGACCCACTCCACCTGTTGCTTCTCACAGCTTCAACGGGAGGCTCGACTTCCCGCTGACAAATTCTGTTTTGTGAGATGGGAATGTATTATAAGAATTCAGGCTTCAATCTTCTCTTCTGGAATGACAATACAAAATGCAAGTCACAACTGTGAGGCGTAATTGTCAAAACCCACTCCAAAATACAAGATTATTGAATTTTGCTCGTGTCTTATGTTCTTACATTTATATCTAAGATTTCAACAAAACATTTCTGAGCAAAACGCATTGATGGTGATTTTGCGTGGGGGAGAGGGGACTTTTATGATCACTGTCGGGCTAGAGGATGTGCTTTGATGTTAAACTCAGGTACTGCTGTCAGTATTAGCTATTTAATCATGTCAACCATGGTCAATGATATAATATTCCAACCTTGGGTCATTGAAGATTCAGCACAGATGAAAATATATTTTATGGTCATGTTTAAAGTTTGATAGAGGAAGGACAGAAAAATAAACAAATAAATTCTTACTGTAAAATATGGCAAGAAATATACATAACAGGCAATTATAGTCAGTCAGAGGTAGCTATTGTATTATCATAACAATATAATTCTTGGATTTGTTTTCTGTACAAGACACAAGTCACCTATCACTCACAAGGTATTTGGTAAACAGGTTGTGGGTTCATTAAGACCAGGCACATGTTATACATAGGTATAAAACTTAGAGGCATCAGAGCTGTGTGTATGCTCTGCTCAAAACAAAAGGGGAATGAAGACTGGACAACATGTCACATTTCCATTCTTATGATCTCATGCTGCTATCCCTTAAAGGCATATTACAACAGTTATTACAAGTCTTGCCTGTTGCATACATTTCTTATCTACATTAACTATATTTTGCTCCTCATAATTTTAGAACTGCACCTTTTGGTCAGATATTTGCTACCGAGGTGTTTAACTCAAGTTGGAAAATGTCCTGACCCAGCAGGCCTACCTCGGTAGAAGGTGATCCGTCAGACCCAATTTTTGTTCCCAGTGGGCAGGATCAGTACGGATTCAGGACGGCCTTGCCCACTAACAGATTGAAGGTGGCCATGAGGGTGAGCGAGTGCCTAGCAATCTCAGCTAAGCGCTCATGATTGACGGAGAGTTCAGATCTCCATCAAGGGATTAACTTTGTTAACAGGGATGCAGAGAAGTGAAAACTTGGCTTGATTGATAGTTTTCTGATGTTTTAATAAATTATATTTTTCCGTGACCATTTTTGTCCACGGTCAAAGCTTATTTGCACAAGATAAAGTGGTGTCATGTTCATAATTTCTGTTATTGTTCTTTTAAAAGTCTGGTTGATTGAAACTTATACAGCTCTGTAGAAACAGCACTTTTAAAAATAAAATTAGGAACGTGTGGATTTTGAGCAGTTACATACATGCCATGATTTATTGGTTTTATACAGAGTCTATACTGGGTGAATCACAGAATTGTTACTGGACAGAAGTAGGCCATTCAGCCCATCATGTCTGTACTGTTTCACCGAATGTGAAATTCACCTGGTGCCATTATGCTGCCTTCTCTGCACATTCTTCCTTTTCTGATAACTATTTGAATATCTCAATTGAACCTTTCTCCACAACACTCTCAGGTCTAACCACTTACTGTATAGAAGCTTTTTCCATGTCGCTGTTGCTTCTTTTGCCTTAAATCTGTGCCCTCTCCTTCTTGATCCTTTCATAAGTGGGAATATTTTTTTACCATATCTACTCTGTCCAGGTCCCTCATGATTTTGAATACCTCTATCAAATCTCGGCTCAATTCTCTCTTCCATGGAAAACAGTCCCAACTTCTCCAATCTAGCTTCATCTCTGGAACCATGCGTCTTCTCCAATGTCTTCACGTCTTTCTTTGGCACCCATAATTTGGCACGATACTCCACTGGAGGCCAGAAACAATGTTTTATACATTTTATATAACATTCACATCCTTACTATTTTATTCAATGTCCCGATTAATAAACCTGGGATATTTTATATCTTATTAACTGCTCTGCTCCTGCACTCCATTTAGAGTTCCACTTGGGTTCATTAAGGAAAACCAGCACAGGTTTGTTAAGATAAAATCATGTTAAACTAACTTGCTAGGGGCTTTGAAGAGGTAACAGTAGGTTGATGAGGGTAATGCTGTTGATATGTTTTGTGATCTTCAAAAGACATTTATTCAATGCCACACAGTAGATTTGTGAGCGAAGTTATAGCCCTGGGAATAAAGTAGAGAGCGGTAACATGGATACAAAATTGACTGAATGATAGGAAACAGAGATTAATGGTCAATAGATATTTTTCAGACTGGAAGAAAGTTTGTAGTGGAGTTCTCCGGGGCTCAGTTTTTGAACCTTGCTCTTCCTGATATTTTTCAATGGCCCAGACCTTGGTGTGCAGGGCACAACATCAACATTTGCAGATGATAAAAAAATTGGAAGCATTGTGAACTGTGAGGAAAATAGTATACAACTTCAAAAGGACATAGTCAGGTGAATGGATGGACAAGTGACAGGTGAAGATCAATGCAGAGAAATGTGAACTGTTCCAGTTTGGTAGGAAGAACATGGGGAGACCATATAAAATAAAGGGTGCAACTCTAAATGGGGTACAGGAGCAGGTGGATCTAGGTGTGTATGTTAATGAGTTATTGAAAGTGAAAAGACAGCTTGAGAGAATTATTCCGAATGATCATTTCTAGAACAAGGGTGTCACATTTACACTTCTACAGTCCTCTGGCACCACTCCTGAGTCTAAGGAAGACTGAAAAATTATGGCCAGTGCCTCCATAATTTGCACCCATACTTCTCTCATCATCCTTAGATCTCATTCGATCCTGGTGCCTTCTGAATTTTGAGCTTGTCCAATGCTTTCTCTTTATGAAATTTTAAACCCTTATAAAATGATGGCATTTTCTTCCTTGGTAAAGACAGATACAAAGTATTCTATTGATATCTCAATTACACCTCCAGCCTCCACGAATAAATCCCCTTCCTGTTCCCTATTTGACCATTTATATGCCTGTGGAACACTTTGAGATTCCTTTTCATGTTAGCCTCAGTCTCTTTTCATATTGTCTTTTTGCTTCTCTTATTTACTTACTTCATGGACTTTGATGCACTATCAATTACGACGAGACGAGAGTAAAATGTAATCGAGGCTTTATTACACAGAGATGTGTGGCCTCCTACAGCAGCTGATGAAATGGCTGCTGTACGGGGAGCACACATATTTATACTCTGCCTACTGGGCGGAGCCAGCAGGCAGGGATCTACCCCCATACCTGTAGTACAGGGGCCTTACCGTAAAACCCATATATATATATATATAGTATATACATCAGTGATGACTACCACAGGCTTGGAAGTGCTATGTTTGGCATGGAGGAATGAGCCATTGAGGGTGGGTGGGGGCAGCACGAGGGGCATGTGTAAGTGTCAATTTTTAATTTAGTATTTTAATTGAATTTACTTTTTAATTGTTAAAGCTTAATTATTAAAATACTCAATTTCAAGATAACACAATAAAATGTTTTAGTTTGCACAAGACAACCATAAGGCAAAGATGGACTCTCGAAGGGTAAATAAAAAGAAAAAAATTATTATGAAAATAAATCATAAACTTAAATCCACAAAACCCACAGGGGCTGGTTTAGTACACTGGGCTAAATCGCTGGGTTTTAAAGCAGACCAAGCAGGCCAGCAGCACGGTTCAATTCCCGTATCAGCCTCCCCGAACAGGCGCCAGAATGTGGCGACTAGGGGCTTTTCACAGTAACTGCATTGAAGCCTACTCGTGACAATAAGCGATTTTCATTTCATTTCATTTCAAAAGAGATTTTTACAGTAATAACCAGATGATCAGGCCACTGAAGTAGTAAAGTGGTTCTCAAGTTGCTTCGTTCAAAGCAATTATTTCAAATTCAACCCTGGGAGGATCCAGCATGTGACTTGCCAGCGTAGATGTCACTCAGAGACCTTAATTATTTATCTGTAAATTATCATTACCTAAACTCAGACTGTGTCTGTGTAATTTTATAATTGGTTTAAGTTTATTATTGAATAGTTTTATTTGTGATTTCATTACCTGCATACATTGTCCATTCAAAGGAACAGTGTATCTTTCACGGTGTCTTTTTTGCGACCCAATTTTGCACAATTGTTTATTGTGGAGGTGGTGAAGGCGAGAGCAGACTGAGTTTAACACACAATATCCGATTTGATGCTCATCCAAAGATAGACTCTTACAGCAACATTTTAGTACTTTTTAGGATTTACAAACTCTTGAATATGACCAAGCCTTAACAGTTTCTTAATTAATTACTAATTCTTCAACACTACTTGTCAATCAACGATTTCTAGCTGGTTACTAATTTTATAGTAATTCTTAATTGATACATATGAGAGATTATAAGATGCAGAGTGCAAAATAGCTTCTTGACTTTGTTAGCTTCATACAGTGAATGTAATATAAAAATAATTTACAAATCGTCAAGTTACACTAAAACCTACTGACCAGACCTACTTACATAACTCCTTATGGCTTTACCTTCAAAAGGTTTTCCAATCCAGGCTGTGGTTATGCATTCCCTGAGAGGCCATGAACCATGAGTCATGGAAAACATGGTCCGACATCTTGGAAATAGCTGGGCCTTGGGGATGTCAACCTCCACCATGGAGTCAGCCAGGCAGCAGTGCAAAATGTAGGCTTATCCCAATCAACCTGGACTTGAGTCCCCTCTGCCATTTTCCAATAGCTCTGAAATCCTTACAACCCCGCAAAAAAACAGCCCTTTGCATCAATGCTCAGAATGGAAAGGGCATGACAGCCACCTGTCTTGCTGTAATTTCTGACTTTCTGACACTAGATGGTGCTATTGTGCTACCTCCGTGACCACCCTGCAACTCGGCCCACCCATTCCACTTCAACATAATTCGCCGTTTCCCTGCCCCTGCTATTGTATTTTCATGAATTAGAATGGCTCCAAATAGGAAAAATTGTTAAACTATAAGTCTTTTTTAGCATTAATGCCATTTCAAATGTTTGCATTGCTCTGCCCCTGTAAGGCTCCAAAACTCTTGCTCTAGTCACTCTGCTAACCAACAGGCATTTTTTGCTATTTCTTGGAAGGAAAGGGTTCTGCCCTGCCAGACTCTAAATTGTGCCACTATCAGAACCCTTCTTCGCCCTAATCACCCCATTTACAGTCCATTTGTCCATGACATCTTTGTCAATCTCCACCTATCACTGGCCCTCTATCCAGCCCGACTGCTCCACTTGCCCCTCGAGCCTGCTCCGCATTCAATGAGATCATGGCTGATCTTTTGTCGACACAGCTCCACTTTCTGGCCTGCACACCATAACCCTTAATCCCTTTATTCTTCAAACAAACTATCTATATCTTAAAAACATTTAATGAAGGAGCCTCAACTGCTTCACTGGGCAAGGAATTCCATAGATTCACAACCCTTCGGGTGAAGAAATTCCTCTTAAACTCAATCCTAAATCTACTTCCCCTTATTTTGAGGCCATGCCCCCTAGTTCTGCTTTCACCCGCCAGTGGAAACAACCTGCCCGCATCTATCATATCTATTCCCTTCATAATTTTATATGTTTCAATAAGATCCCCCTGCATCCTTCCAATTTCCAATGAATATAGTCCCAGTCTACTCGACCTCTCCTCGTAATCCAACCCCCTCAACTCTGGGATTAGCATAGTGATTCTCCAGATTTCAGATTCCAGCATCCGCAGTAATTTGCTTTTATCTAAACTGCCTTATCCTTTTGATCCCATCTATCCCATCTTATCAGTATGCTTAAGTATCATCTACCCTCTAAAGTAACCTAATAATATATTTTGATCTTGAAGACTAAAAGACGAGAGACTTTCTCGTGTAGTGCCTTTATTAAACTGAATATAATGTTGCTGCCTGCAGGTCATCCATCGTGGTAAAGGTCAAAGGGCTACAACAAGTCAGATAGGACTGTCATAATATACATCCAGGTATATGATGGAGTGCAGACAGTCAGTGATTGAAACACAGGATGACCAGGGAGCACACAGAACACAGCAGCCAATCACCAGACAGGACACGACCACTATAAAGCCAGAGGGCACTAGTTTTCACGCTCTCTTGGGATCCAGCCTCTGAGACAGTCAGAGCTCGTGAGCAGCAGCTAGTACAAACACTATGAGGTAGTCAGTTAGTCTGGTCAGGCTAGCCTCAGGTCTCCAGTCAAGTCAGCATATTGTCAACCCACAGTTAAGCATGTAATATAGTTAGATGTTAAATAAAATCGTGTTGCATCTCATCAAGTGTTGGAAGCCTGTCTCTCTCTACACTGCATCAAACGCAGTCTACATAGACCCAGCATACCCAACACATCAAGGACATGTAGGGCGCGATTCTCCGCTCCCCACGCCGGGTGGGAGAATCGCGGGAGGGCCGGGCGACTCACGACACACCCCCCTGGCGCCCCCCGCGGTTCTCCCACCCCCCGCTCGGAAGAATCGGCGCTCGCCGTTTTTCACGGTGACCGGCGATTCTCCAACCCGGATGGGCCGAGCAGCCTACCGTCCGCGACCGGTTCACGACGGCGGCAACCACAGCTGGTTGCTGCCGTCGTGAACATGACGCCAAAAGCTGGTTTGAAGCTTGTGGGGGGCGGAGAGGGGAGTGAGCACCAAGGCCGTGCTCGGGAGGAGACTGGCCCGTGATCGGTGCCCACCGATCATCGGGCCGGCGTCTCAAAGGGACGCACTCTTCACCTCCGCCGCCCCGCACGATCACGCCACCACGTCTTGCGGGGCAGCGGAGGGGAAGACAGCAACCGTGCATGCGCGGGTTTGAGCCGTCAGCCATTGTGACGTCAGACGCGCATGCGCGGGTTGGAGCCGGCCAACCTGCGCATGCGTGGCTGACATCACTTAGGCGCCGCCGTCGCGTCATTCTCGGCGCGCCGCCTTGAAGCAAGCATCAAGGCCCGGCAGCCGAGAGTTACGGAGCGCCGCTCCTAGCCCCCCGGGTGGGGGTGAATAAGGTGAGAGGAGCGGCCTCCGAGGCCTTTGTGAAATTTGGCCGAGTTCACGACGGCCTTCCCGATTTTTGCGGGAGTGCAGAATTCCGCCCATAGTATTTGAAAATTCAAACATCCCACTTGCAGAAATAGGAAAAGACCCAAACATCCTCATTTTAGTAACAAACAAAAGACAAATTTGCATGCACTATTCTGTGTAACTGTGAGGTACCAAGTCACCCATTATACCTCAACTGTCCTCATGCATTAACAAACTGTTTGTTATTCTCTTAAGTTGCTGCACATACATTACATATGTAGTTATTAAATTGTGCAGGACTCTTAATGACATGCATGCACATTTCCATTGGTCATTCATCTGGGTGATGTTTCCTCTCCAGGGAGTGTCATTCTTTTGTCATTTGTTGTTCCCAACAGTGCAGAAGGAGATCATTCAGCCCATTGAGTCTGCACTGTCCCTCTAAAAGAGCACCCTACCCAGGCCCATACCCCCACCCTATCCAAATAACCCCGTACACCCACTGAACTTACAGATCTTTGGACAGTTAGGGTCAATTTAGAATGGCCAATCCACCGAACCTGCACATCTTTGGACTGTGGGAGGAAACCAGAGCACCCAGAAGAAACCCATGCAAACATAGGGAGAATGTGCAAACACCACACAGTCATCCAAGGCCAGAATTGAACCATGGTCCCTGCGCGCTATGAGGCAACAGTGCTAACCTGTTTGACCACTGTGTGATTGTGCTGTGGTAACTGTTGCTGTTGTTTCATTTATATTGTTGGAGACTGTCTGAGAGTGATGGTCATTTTGTACACTGTACAACTGGTGAGATCCCATCTTCCTGATTGACCAACTGCAGTGAAGGAACAGATTCTCCAGTTGCTTGCAGTTGCGCCAGTATCTTTGGTCATTCACTTCCACTGCACACAATTGAGATGATAACTGCCTCTATGCTTGTCCAAAGTTCCTCATTGGCTGACTCCTGCTGATAGCATTGAAGGTTTGTCCCCTGACAGGTTCTTAAATGCTTAACTCTGGCAGTCTTGTCATAATATACTTTGGTTTACTGCTGCTTCACCGTGTTTTATTCATTCACTACTGTTACTACTTCTAGTTTCAGTATCTTTTTTTGACTAAAGAGTAGTTTGGTGTGGCATGACAATAGCCTTTATACAATACTACTTTCCATGCCATCAGTCAGTGTGTTTCTCGAATCGTGGATCGCTTTGTCTATATCTGCGCTAGATTTGCTTAATTTCTTGATAAATCCTTTGGCAATTTTCACTGTCACCTCAGCCTTTCCATTTGACTGGTGAGGGGCTGGTTTAGCACAGGGCTAAAAAGCTGGCTTTTAAAGCGGACCAAGGCAGGCCAGCAGCACGGTTCAATTCCCGTACCAGCCTCCCCGAACAGGCGGCGGAATGTGACGACTAGGGGCTTTTCACAGTAACTTCATTTGAAGCCTACTTGTGACAATAAGCAATTTTCATTTTCATTTCATAATGCCGAGATGATGTATAGTATTGAATTTTACAATTCTTTGTGATGCAATTGAATTATTCACTAATATTTTTCTTTTTAAATTTAGAGTACCCAATTATTTTTTTTCCAATTAAGGCACAATTTAGCGTGGCCAACCACCTAACCTGCATATCTTTGGGTTTTGGGGGTAAAACCCACGCAGACATGGGGAGAATGTGCAAACTCCACATGGACAGTGACCCACGGCTGGGATTCGAACCCGCGTCCTCAGCGCCATAGGCTGCAGTGTTGCCTTGAATTATTCACTCATGAACTGATGGCCATTGTCCCTCATCACAATGTCTGGAACACTGTAACAACTGAAGTGTGCTTTGAAGCATTCTACTACTTCTCCTGTCATCATTGAAGTTAGCTGAACTATCCCCCAGTATTCAGAATAGTAGTTTACAGTGGCAAGATAACCAGTTCTGCTATGGGGAAGAGGTCTGAGCTCAGCTTCATCCATGGTTTGTCTGGGGTGTCACACAAAATCAACGCCTCTCTAGCTTGTTTAGCTTTGTACTCATTACAAACACTGCATTGACCAATGTGTCTTTAATTTTATTGCTCACAATTGGCCAGTAGAGCATTTCTTTTGCCTTTCCCAGATTCAATCCAATTCTTTGATGGCGTGTGTGGATGCATTTCAGCATCTGTCCTCTCACCTCCTGAGGGTTAATGATTCTATTTTCTTTGTACAGGATGCCATATTGCAAATTCATCTTGGTATTCCCAATATGCTTTTGTGACTCCCAGGTCATTCTTACATCACGACTTCTTGGAGCACTTGAGATTTTCATCTTATTGGGTAATTCACTTGATATGTGAGCAAGGTATGGTCTTCCAGGTTCAGTGTCTTCCAGAGCATGTCTAGCTACTGCTTCATGCTGAGTCTGGAAATTTGGCATTCTGTCGTAGCATGCTCAACTTTCTTAATGGGAAGTGCTGCTATCGACAGCATGTTAGCATATACATCTGTTTCCCTTGCTTGCATGTCACGTCCAGAAGGTTTCTCTGTACATGAAGTAACATTCTTTGCATACACTTTGGAGCAGATAATAGCAGTTTGAGAAAAATATTTTGAAGTGGCTTGTGTTCAAATCCACTGTTACCCTCTCACCCAAGCAAAGAAAATGCTCATGAACAAAGCCAGCCACCTTTTCCTGATTTAACGCAACGTGTTCAGTTTGCATTAATGCCCTGGATGTGATTGTACTGGTTGTCTTTGCTGCATTAGAGTTGTTCCAAGACCCAGCTCTCTGGCACCACACTGTAAAGATACTTTGTCATTGATATCATAGTATGTCAGTACTGGTGCTGTCTCACTAGTTGTTTGACTTTAGTGAATGCTGCGTCTTGCTCATGCGCCACTACAAATCCTTGGCAGCGGGCTTGCGTAATGGTTCACACTCTAACAACAAATTAGGCAAAAGTTTCAGCAGAACCCAACAAATCGTGGCATAGCTTTCACATCTGTTGGTCACTGCATCGCTGCTACAACTCTCACCTTGTCAGGATCCAGGTGGAGAACTTTTACTGACTATATTTCACTTGATGCTCTCTTTCTGCAGTCATCATTTAACAGTCACTAACTACTTATCACTTAATTCATTTTTTTGTATGAATTAAAAGTGCCCAATTCTTGTTTTTAAGGGGCATTTTAGCATGGCCAAGCCATCAACCCTGCACATCTTTGGGTTGTGGGCATGAGACCCACTCAGACACAGGGGCGATGTGCAAACTCCACATGGGCAATGACTCAGTGTCGGGATCGAACTATCCTGCTGTGAGGCAGCAGTGCTAACCACTGCACCAGCGTGACGTTCCACTTCTCACTTAGAAACTTGATGGAACCAACCTGTTGCATGGTACATAGTGTTTTATCAGAGTCATTGATTGGTATCTCTCTAGTTGCCACCTGTAGACTTGTTTTGTGTCTTTCTAACTAAGTTCTTGTTTGCAAGATGATACAGCTTCTTGCAGTGAAAGCACTGATTTCCCCATGCTAGACAACCCTTTTCTGTAGTCTGTTTTTTTTTTCTGTTCAGAAAGCCTTAGAGTGGAATACAATTTGTAGTATTCTTTCCTCATCAATGTTAAAAGTGCTGCTACACATATCAGCACTGGCACCACTCGCTTATAATCCATCATTTATCCAGATTGCCCAACGTTTATCTACCCAATCCTTTCCACCCTGCCCTTTGTCCACAATTGTTCTGTTCTTTCAGCCTGGAATGTCTTTCGGCCTGAAATATCTCTTTGCATAATGTATGTCCTGGTCTATTCTGCCATACATGTATTCTAGCTGACATTTTACAACCTCCGCATTTCTGCTCACGTCTATTGCTTTCCTGACAGTAAGCTTTTCCTATCTCAGTAGACTTGCTGTCACTTTTGGATCTCTTCTGCCAAAGACAATTCTATTTTTAATGAGATCATCATTTAGTTCCCCAAATTCACATGATTCTGCAAACTGTGTTACTCCAATCAGATTATGATCAATAGACTTTTTCGCAGCTTGAGCCCTAATGTTGAACATATGCCATTCATAAGTTAAGTTTACTTGGAGTTCAAAATGTACCTTCAAAGCTTTCAAAATTTTAGTTGTCTGTTCTTTTTCCCATTCTTCAGAAAGCCTGAAGGTGGAATACAACTTGTAGTATTCTTTCTTCAGCAGTGTTAAAAGTATTGCTACACATATCAGCTTTGGCTTGTTCATTAAATGTGTTGCATTTTCATCATTTTGCCATTGTAATTGGAAAATTTGCCAATTCTGCTGCATTTCTCCTTTCATTTTGACAGGAACTTCAAGTGGATAATTTGCAGCCATTTTTATCTCAGAAGCCTTTAGCTTGTATTAGCTTTTTCTTATCTGTGTTTTCTTCGGCGGTTTTTAGCAGGTTGGAACATTTCAGTGCTCTTCTTTGAGTAGCTGTGACATTTCTTCCTGATTTCTAAAACTCAGCCTCAGCTCCAATCCTGACACTGTGTTAAGAGTTCAAAGATAACGGTCGTTTTAGTGAAGTGGCTTGACTGAACTGAATGTAAGATGGCTGCCTGCAGGGAGTCCCTCCTGGCAGAGGTCACATGACTACAGCAAGCCAGATAGGGTATGAATTATGATTGTATGTAAAAACACAAACACAATCTACTCCTTGTAACAATCAATTTGCTGCAGTTCAAGAAAAGGCCCCTCGCGTTCATCTCAGAGCAACAAGAGATGGGCAATAAATGCTTGCCTTGTGAACAACGCGACAACCTGGGATTGGGTTTTAAAAATAAGTGACCTTTGTTGTTCTGATCTAGTGTAATATCAGATGCTAGTCCATATACTGGTATGATAAAGGGCAATATTGTCATAGGTTACAGTATTGTTATTTTACTATTTTTGTCCTTGGACTGGTTCTGTACAATTTTGAGTCATTCATACCAAGGAGCAGCAGCTCTGGATGGGAACTAACTTGAGTCAAAATTATATAATCACAATTAAATATAAAGTGACCAGATTTTATTCAATGCAGATGCTATGTCATAAGCTTTCTTCTATGTGGAGTAAAAGTCAGGCATAGCATCTACAGAAGAGCAACATAAACATCAGAAATAGGAGATGAGTTGGCTATTTGCTTTGCTGCTAAGCCCTATCTGACATTCAATTAGGTGAGAGCTGATCACCTAACTTAGTCACACTAGCCCACATTATCCCAGAACAGTTCAACTTTCTGAATGCAAGCTGATATGATGCAGAGATTTTCCAAGAGCTTAAGTCAGCAAATTTTATGGAACATCTGCATCATTGTTCATGTCAATTTGAAACAACCTTGTTAAGCTGCGTATTTGCCTTTGAAAGTCACTAACTACACATTTGTAAAACATGATTATATTATGTTGACAAGTGCAACAAGCTGGACTAATGCCAGTTCACAGTGTAACCCATCTCTGCAGATTCTGTTTTTCCTCTGGTATCTTAGAATCTGTAATGAATTTTACATGCACTGTATCTTTTTAATGGGTGCTATTATAGCCTAATTAGTTTGTCTATATTTAAAGTGTGTTATCCTAACTTGATTTTATTACTTGCATGTTTGTTCCAATTATTTGCTGGACCCATAGTAGACTCATAGAAGTTGCAGCACAGCAGGAGCTTTTTGTCCCATTGTCCCTGCATTGCTGCTGGGTTTTCAAATGGAGCTGTGTCTTTTTATTCCATTTCCCTGCCTTTTTTCCAAATATTCTTGTGCTTTTTTGAAATGCATTTTGAACTACATTTAAAATTATGGCAAATCTGTCCCTCAATACCCATTCCATTTCCTCATGGCATTTTGTGTGAAAATTTCTAATTCTGTAAGTGTTATGAAACTCTGGGCTAGTGTGCAGTCAATTCCACTCCCACTTCAGCTGGAGTCACAACACAAGTGAAATAACCAATAATTCTTAGAAAAATACCCAAAGTTTTTGGCCCTTGGACCAATAATTACTGTCACCAGGTTTTGTAAATGTAAAAACAATGACCTTTTATTAATAACAAGGACTGTATTGAAATATGCAGAAAATACAACTATTATCTAATTCCTAATTCCCCGCTTTAAGTTGCCCCACCCTTTATACATATACACAGAAGACAAAAAAAAACACAGAGGGAAGGAACGGGGTAAAAATCATAAGTAAAATTGAAAAAGATGGGGCAGCACGGTGGCGCAGTGGTTAGCAATGCTGCTTCATGACACTGAGGACCTGGGTTCAATCCTGGCTCGGGTCACAGTCCGTGTGGAGTTTGCACATTCTCCCCATGTCTGCATGGGTCTCACCAACCCAAAAAGGATGTGAAGGGTAGGTGAATTGGTCACGCTAAATTGCCCTTCAAATGGGAAAAAAATTGGTAGTTGAAATTTATTTAAAAATGGAAAAAGATTCTTTGCTTCAGATGGTGGTTTTTAGCATTTTATTCCTCATCAAACTTTACTTTCAGTGTGAAGCTTTTACTGTAGATTCATTCAGGTCTCTGTAGTTTCAGAAATACAGCACTCACAGCCTTTCCGGAGTGATGGGAGAGAGAAAGAGAGAGTGAGGGTCCTGTTTTTTGTTTGCAGCCTGTAATGGTTTTCCTGCATATTCATTCGCTTGGGTTCTTTGCAGTTCCAGAAATATGGGAATATAAGGTTGTTTCAGAAATACAGCACTCACAGCCTTTCTGGAGCAAACATGGAAGAGAGAGAGAGAGGGGGTCCTTGTCCCTGAGCTTCCAGGAGTCAAACTGGGATCTTTGGGACTCTCAAAATCATTCCACTGGGATGAGATCCAATCATCACCTGTTACCAGGCAGAGTATAGCTTTTTGGCCAATTCATCATCTCCAGCCAAAGTGTTCTCCTGTAATTTCTGAATTCCTCATTCTCTCTGCTTCTTGACTTAAAGATACATGCCCATTAGTCACCATTGTTCAAAACTGATAATGGCAAAATAAAAGGGAAATAAGGGAATATTGGGAAGGACTCTTACATAAGTCATTCTTTTCGGGATTTTCTGAGGATGTAATCCTAATAATGTATTCATCAGCTCACCAACACATCGGTAATTGTTACACTATTATAGCATTTTCTGCTGCTCCCGGTGCTACATATTTATTGATTATGTCTCTGGGGCACAATTCACCAAAACATTTTTATGTCCAGTTTTAGGCATATTTAGCGTGGTGTTTCTCGACCGCTGCCGTGTCGAGAAAGACCCCATTATCCAACGGCACATTGTCGTTTGTTTTGGCATCGGCGAGGAACGTCCAGTCGAGGCCACACCTAGTCAGTTCCTGCAGTGGTGGAGAGCTCAGACCGCCCCAAGGTGACTAATGGGCCATTTAAATATTTATATCTGGATCACGCCCAGCGAGAGTGAGATCCAGATCACGACGTCTCGCGAGACTCCATTGACTCATGAAAGACCTCTCGTGAGAGGTCCCTCGTGAGATTCAATGGTCTCTTCACGACACCAGGTTTGGTGCAATGAGGCTGTTGAATTATGCCCATGGTCTCATACCACTTAGCATTTATATAGAAGCTTTATGACGTCATGAGAACATAAGAACTAGGAACAGGAGTAGGTATTCAGCCCATTGAGCCCACTCAGCCATTCAATAAGATCATAGCTGATCTCCTTTTGGCCTCAACTCCACTTCCTTGCCCGTTACTAATTAAAAATCTGTCTATCTCCTCCTTAACTTTACTCAATGTCTCAGCATCCATCGTACTCTGGGATAGTGAATTCCACAGATTCAGGACCCTTTGAGAGAAGTAGTTTCTTCTCATCCCTGTTTCAAATCTACCCCTTATTCTAAAGTTATGACATCATTTTAAGTTGCCCCACAAGAGGAAACATCCACTCTACGTCTACTTTGTCAATACCTTTTAGCATCTATCGTACCTCTCATTCTTCTAAACTGGAGAGACTATATGCCTAAACTTTACAATCACTCTTCATCAGGCAAACCCCTCATCTCTGTTGGACAATGAGGGTTGGATCGGACTGGGGGTGAGAGGGGAACTTAGAGTCAGGCCTGCAGGTTGGGTTGGTAGAAAATCCTGTGCGGTTGGGTGTGAGGGGAATCACATGGAGGATGAGGAGTCAGGTGGGGCTGGGAATGCCCTAGGGAGGGATGTGTGGTGTGTGAGTGGTGTCTCAGCGGGCTCAGTCTGGGGGTTTAAAATAGGTACATTGAAATTACAAGTGGTTTTTTTTCTTCTCACACTTTCAGAGTAACTAGTTCTGTAAAACACTCTCCACAGTGAAATCCTCACATGACTTGTGGTTCTTTATATTCTATGGTGGGATGACCTTAGTAAAGTCTTCCTTTGCTCTATTCTGTGTTGTTTTTTCCCTCCTCCATGAGAATGGCATACAAGGTCAATAGAGATTGCCAAATCTGCTCATGAGAGTCATAAGGAGAGAATAATCTGAACTTCTCAGCAAAATTGAAAAGTGTCTCTCGACCTTTGCTAGTAAAAGCGCAAAGCATCTCTGAATACATTGCGAATGCTAATAATCGCTAATGATTTGCTCCACATTCTTCAGGCTCTGAGGTTCTCCATTGATGCCTGTCTCAACTGATCATGGCATAGGCTGTGCCTTGTAATTCTCAGTCCAATTTACCCTGAGTGCATGCCGAATATAAAAGCAGGATACTTGGACTTGGAGCACCGCAGGCCCTAGTTATGCTATATCTAAATGAGGACATTTGAAACTTGGCAGGTGAATTGCATGCCAAGAAGTGCAAGAAAACTAAGAGACTGGTTTCACTGGATACCGGGGATGAACAACTGATCCAAAAAAATAAAGCATTGAAAATATGCCAAAAATAGTGAAAAGATTCATGATGCTGGTTTTTGACTTAATCTGTCATTATTGATTGGTGACCCCAATCTTACCTACTGCATGTCATGAATTCAGAATATGTTACATAACAGAATATTGTCCAACTCAAAAGGCAGCCCAGTAAGAGCTGTATAAATGAGAAGTAAAACTTTTTGTACTGTTTTCAGATTTTAGAGAGGAATGAAACCAGGGAAATCATAATTTAAGATTAATTTGTTCTTTATCAATTGTTGTCTGTCGGAAGCCCAACACATCTTCATCAATGACCTTTCTTCCATCATAAGATCAGAAATGGGGCTTTTAGTTAATGATTGTACAATGTTCAGCACCAGTCATGACTGATTGGACTGATTGGCCCCTACATTAGGGGCCTCACGGTAGCATGGTGGTTAGCATCAATGCTTCACAGCTCCAGGGTCCCAGGTTCGATTCCCGGCTGGGTCACTGTCTGTGTGGAGTCTGCACGTCCTCCCCGTGTGTGCGTGGGTTTCCTCCGGGTGCTCCGGTTTCCTCCCACAGTCCAAAGATGTGCGGGTTAGGTGGATTGGCCATGCTAAAATTGCCCGTAGTGTAAGGTTAATGGGGGGTTTGTTGGGTTACGGGGTTACGGGTATGTGGGTTTAAGTAGGGTGATCATTGCTCGGCACAACATCGAGGGCCGAAGGGCCTGTTCTGTGCTGTACTGTTCTATTCTATTCTATTCCTCAGATCCTGAAGCAGTCCATATCATATGCAGCAAGAATGGACAACATTCAGGTTTGGGCTGTTAAGTGGCAAATTACATTTATACCACACAATTACCAAGCAATGATCTTGTCCGGCAACAAAATTCAACCATCTCCTCTTAATTCTCAATGTCAATTTTATAGCTGAATTTCCCACTATTAGATAAGTAAGGTAAAGTCACCATAGTCCCAGATGATCATAGGCTGCTTTCCCCTTTGAGGGGGAGAGCTGACTGGTGGTGAATTAACCTGAGGATCACCACACCTCAGGCAAAGGACAAGGCAAGGCCTTCATGAATAACTTCAGCTGATACGAGAATTGAGCCCACGCTGCTGGCCTTGCACTGCAACACAAAGCAGCTGTCTAGCCAAATGAGCTATACCGGCCCTACATTCTGGGGATTACCGTTGCCCAGAAACTGAACATATAAATAGTGTGGGGAAGAGCAGGTCAGAGGCTGAGAATTTTGCATTGAGTAACTTAATTCTTGATTCCCCAAAGCTTGTCCACCATCTATTAAATATGCAAGGTTGGTCTCCTAATTAAAGAAAGGACAAAATTGCATGAGAAGCTGCTCAGATAACTTGATCACTTCTTGGAATGAGGGGGTTATCCTATGAGGAAATGTTACAAGCATACAAACCGATGAAATAGAAGGCGAAGTAGGCCATCGGGCCCCCTCGAGCCTCCTCTGCTATTCAATGAGATCACGGCTGATCTGTTGGCATTTTAAGTTCTACATCTCCATCCACGCTGGATAACCTTTGATTCTGTTGCCTAAGAAGAGTCTATCTACCTCTGCCTTAAAAATATTTAGTGATACCGGTTCCACAGCCTTATAAGGCAGAGAGTTTCAAAGTCACACAACCCTCTGAGAGAAAGAAACTTGTCCTAATCTCTGTCCCATAGGGGCAACCCCTAATTTTTAAACGGTGCCCTCAAGCTCTGACTCACCCACAAGCCGAAGCTTTCTTTCCACATCCACCATGTCAGGACCATTCAGGATCTTATATATTTCAATCAAGCCACCCTTCAATCTTGTAAACTCATGTAATAGAATCAAACCCAACTTTTCCAATCTATCCTCCTAAGATAACCGCTCATTCCAGGTACAATCTAATAAACCTCCTCCGAACCACAGTGAGGGCTATTTTGAGCCTGCATGAGCTGTGAGTGGGATCGACAACGTGAGTGGAAAACCTGGAGAGATTGAGAAACGCGATTCTCTCCAGAGATCACGTTTCCTGATTTTCCCCGCCCCTCGCCAATGACAACGCGAGGATCTCACCAACAAGTGGGCGTGAACTTCGTTTAAATAGATTTTAATGTGTTTGAATATAATTAACGGGCCCCCTATCACATGATCCCCTTCACTAAATATTTATATCTCGCCGACGTGAAGTCGGAGAGAGGGTGGTTGGAGTGCCGGCAATACCTCCGCGTGTTACATGCCAGTTTTCAGTCTGAGCCTTAAACTGGGGCAAATTCTGGTAAGATTCCACCCAGTATTCGTGATGCGGTCTCAATAATGCTCTGCATAATTGAAGTCCTTACTTTTATGTTCAATCTCTCTTGTAATAGAGGGAAACATTCCATTAGCCTCTTACTTACATACTCTAGCTGCAAACTGACATTTGTAGCTGGTTGGGTCTAAATCCTTTAGCGTTTAAAAGAATGAGAAGTGATTTTATTGAAACATAAGATCCTGAGAGGACTTGACAGAGTGCATGTTTCTGCTTGCAGAAGAGATTAGAACTAGAGGACCCGGTGTAAAAATAAGGGGTCTCCCATTTAAGATGGAGATTAGAATAATTTTTTACTCTTGAGGGTGCTGAGTGTGTGGAAGTCCCTTCCTCAGAGAGTGGTGGAGACAGGGTTATAGAATCTTTTTAAGGTTGAAATAGGTAGATTTTTGATTGACAAGAGAGTCAAAGGGTATAGTACGAAGGAAATAGATTTGAGGGCTCGGTCAGATCAGCCATGATATGATTGAATGGTGGAGCAGGCTTGAGAGTCTAAATGGCCTATTCCTGCTCCTAATGCAAATGTTAGTATGTATGTATGTATCTATTAGGCAAAAGTCAGGAGTGCGCTGGAATACACTTTGTTTGCTGTGACGAGTGCAGCTCCAACAATACTCAAGAAACTTGACATCCACCACCCATTCACTACCTTCAAAACTCAATCATCAACGTACAGTGCAGAAGTATTTACCATCGACAAGATACACTGCAGAAATTCACCACTGCAAACATTTGACAGCATCTTCCAAACCTGCAACCTCTGCCACCAAGCTAGACAATGGAAGCAGTTGCAGGAGAAAACCACCAAATGGAAGTTCCTCTCCAAGCCACACATCCACCCTGACCTGGAATGGTATCGGAAGGTCTGTGAAATTTAGAAAATGTCGAATGTAGAAAATAAAAATAATACGTTTGGGTGATTGAATTTATTCAAGACTGAATTAGATTTTTGGTAGACCGGGTGTCGAGGGTGCAGACAGGAAAATGGAGTTGAGACCACAATCAAGTCAGCCATGTTCATATCAAATGGAGGGGAAAGTTTAAAGGCGAAAAACCTACTCCTGCTTCTAAGCCTTACGTTCCTATGTTCCTTCACCATCGTCAAAATCATGGAATTTCTGTTCTAATAGCATTGTGGGTACACAGCCACCAGATGGACTGCAGTAATTCAGGAAGATGGCTCATCGCCACCTTCTCGAGGGCAATAAAAATAATAATCTTTATTAGTGTCACAAGTAGGCTTACATTAACACTGCAATAAAGTGAACTGTGAAAAGCCCCTAGTTGCCAAACTTTGGCATTTGTTCAGATACACTGATGGAGAACTCATAATGTCCAATTCACCTAACAGCCCATCTTTCAGGGCTGTGTGAGGAAACCGGAGCACCTGGAGGATACCAACGAAGACACGGAGAGAACATGCCGGTTCCGCACAGACAGTAACCCAAGCCATGAATCAAACCTGATAAACAGCGATGCTCACACCCCATGAAAGAAGTAAAGAAAATCGTTATCACTCCCCGTGCTGCTTACAAAGGATGCTATCAATACCCCAAACATGAAATGCCCTGCCACTACCACATGTGTTTTTTCTCCCCCCACCCTCGCTTGAATGGCTTCCTGTCCCACGGTGCAGTGGTCAGCTTTCTCATCCTCCCAACAGTCCTTTTCCTGATGCACAAAGGGAGCAAGTACCTTGTACCTGTTGGACAAGGTCAAGAGCTAAGGCGCCTCCATTTCTGAATTTTGGAAACCCACACAAACATGGGGAGAATGTGCAAACTGTACCCAATCACTCAAGGCTGGAATCAAAGCTGGGCTCCTTACGCTGTGAGGCATCAATGCCAACAACTGTACCACTCTGCAGCCATGTGGCCTCAAACTCCAAGTTGTGTGTCTGTTGGAGGATGAGTAAACTGGGACCCGGCCTGAGGTTTAGGAGTGACACCCACCTTGCCAGAGCTTATCAGGTCATCGAACCATATCCAGCACTATACTCCAGGTGGCACGTCTGTAGCTCAGAATTACATTGATGTTCTGCAGGCATGTTTTGTCAGTATGGGGGGTCTCTTCCAGTCACCCTCTGGGACAAGACCTCCCTCCTCGCCCTCACAGCCTCTAACTTTTGCCAGGGATTCCAGGCCTTTGGCTCTCCTTCAGTATCTTGGAGCCAACAGCAGATTGAAACAAACAGCACCCACAGCTGTGGCCAGCATGGTCTGCTTAAATAGAGCCTCAATTTTAACAATCCTGCCTCTATTCCTGTTCCTATATTTGCTAATTGAACAGTGAGCCCATCTCCATCTGAATTATGGGGTCACCCCTGTGAATATCATGCATTAGATCTGTTGCGCATCACGTTTGTAACCTGGAAACCATCCAAGCTCACCCACCTACGACACAGAAACACCACCATAGTTCTTCTAGTTCTATTATTTTAAGTTGAACCATCAACTCTTCAAACTATGAACATTTCCAATGCTTGCACAAACTGAATGAATGGAACTTACAGGAAGGATGCAGAGGTGAGGGATCGGGATAATGCTAAATCTTCGAGCTGTTAGTAGTCAATGCAGGGTCAGGAAATTGGGGCTATATGCTGGCAAGAAGAAGATGCTTAGAAGAGATATGATTGAGATCTTTAAAATCATAACAGGTCTGGTCATAATCTGGTTAGATAGGTTATTTGAATCATAGATGTGTTCTGGGGCAGGGTTTAGAAAACTCCAAAGTATATCATAGAGTTCACCTGACCTACAACTCTTTATTGATTTTGGTTACGATGAGCACAAGAGCCCGCTTTTAACAAAAAAAGCAAGCTTTATTCTACAAATTTAGTTAACATTTGTACAAACACCCACAGTAAGAATTATTATCAACTATAAACCTAAAAATCCCCCTTTAACTGTTCCAATTCAGTAACAAAATCCATTTAAAACCAGAAACCCCTTTTCAAATGTGTGGTCCATCATACAACACTCTTACTCGTATAAGACGTGTTAGTGATACTTTATTCCCCTTCCCCTTCTCAAATAGCTTCCAGAAAGCAGTTATCTCTTTTAAGTTATCAAGTAGTCTGGAAACACAGAGAAACACTTCTTTCAACCTGTGCAGTTCAAAACCAGTCCAAACTCAAAGCGAAAGTAAAACCCACAGAGCCACAAACCAGCTCCAAACTCAAAGCAAAAGTAAAAAAAACAAATCCCAGAGCCACAGCCCAGCTCCACCCACACAATGACATCACTGAAACCATATGATAAGACAAAATGATTTCTTAAAGGGACACTCCCATGACAGATAGCAAAATATATATGTCTAGTTGCCATGTCTATAAAATTTGTCAAACACCAGGATATATTTATTTTGGCGGTGGCCACTACTCTGTTGAATAACATTCTTTAACATCTGACCTATATGGGAAATGGAAACTTGACAGGTGGTTGACCAAAGAAGGGATTGGCAACATTGCGATCCTGTTTGTGAATTTGATCATAATTGTGGAATTATGATCTCTCATTATATGGTAAAAGTTCTCTTCATATTTAATCGAGCTCTGGCAGACAGCAACTGTGCTGGGTAAACAATACAGGAAATAATTAATGTGAACCTGTGAGTCACATTTAATGAGATGCAATTCATTCGAAAATGTTTCAATTTGTAACTGAATTTGGATACAATTATTGTTACCTGGAATGGTTGTTGCATATTTAATGTGTAATGTTGCTTATTTAATGTCTGTACTTAAATTTTACTGCCACAGAGATTTGTGAACTCCTTAGCATTGAAAATGGTGGGTGGGATGCATACCTGCCCCATTGCTGGACATCGATTGCTTGCATATTGGATCAAGCAGCTTCCTGGGCTTCACAACAGAAATTATCACCAAGCTATGACACCTGCTACAACAACAACGCAAGCTTCAAACCAAGGTATGGACACCAACTTCTTAGGATCACTGTAACCCTTAACCATTGTGCAACAACTCCTTCCAGGCTACAGCAGGTAACATTAGCAAACTATGTGAGTTTGTTGTGCACTCGTGTATAAAGGATTTCACTGTGCCTCTCCATAAGCATGATTTTCCCATGGCGTTGCAAATGGAGAAGGCAAAAAAGGGTTTTATGCCGAGCACCGAGTAACACACGATGCACCCGACCTGCTACACCCGACATGATCTGGATCACGCCCACATTGAGTGTGATCCAGATCAGTAAGTTTCAGTGAATCATGAAGCGCATTTAAATATGCGCAGCCCGTTCAAGGCCTTAGTCGCCTGGTTCCTGGTATTCACTGGCCTCATTCCAGCGCAAATTAGTACTGGTCTCCAAAATCGGAAAACAAATGGGATGGCCATGCCAGGTGGCTCAGTAGCCACTGAAGTCCCCGGGTGATCGGGGTCAGGGCAGGCACATGGCAGTGCCCCCTGGCACTGGGGCAGTGCCAACCGGGCATGCTGGCACCATGCCAGTGCTGACCAGGTACCCTGGCAATGCCGATCTGACATTGCAGGGATGCCAGGTTTACACTGGCAGAGTGCTAAGATGTGGCGATGCCGGCGTTGGACTGGGGTGGGCACAGTAAGAGGTCCTGCAACACCAAACTGAAGTCTAACAAGTTTGTGTCGAATCACTAGCTTTCAGAGAGCAGCTCCTTCCTCAGGTGAATCTCAGCTGCGCTCCGAAATCTAGCGATTCGAAACAAACCTGTTGGACTTTAATCTGATGTTGTAAGACTTCTTATTGTGCCCACCCCTGTCCAATGCCAGCAGCGCCACATCATGGCTACCATCGACACCGCAAACTGCCGGCTCAAAGTGGAGAAGATCGCACATATAGACACTGACAAAGTTTCTACAAAGATGCAAGAAAGCAGACAAGATCAAAGTATCGTCTTGCATCATTGACTTTATATATGTGTTTCTGGAACCCACCTCGTCATTCGCCTGAGAAAGGAGCTGTGCTCCGAAAGCTAGTGATTCAAAACAAACCTGATGGACTTTAACCTGGTGTTGCAAGACATCTTACTGTGCCCACCCCAGGGGCACTACAATGGTGGGGTCTGGGGGAGTCATGTCAATGAAAGGGAGGTGAGAGGGGCATGAAGGGTGGGGAGTGAAGGGGGGGGGGGTATGAAGGGGGGATAGGAAGGTTGGAAGGGTGATGAGGGGCATGTGAGGAAGGTTCTGAAATAGAGAACTGAAGGAGTGGACTTAAAGGTTGAGGGCCCTGAGCGACGCCATAGCGGGTTATCCTCATTGGGAGGGTGACGATGCCCCAATGCCAATGTGGGTGGGTGGGTGTGCAGCCGGGTCACCCTCACGCCTGGGGTGAGGGGTGAGGTCACGTGGGCTTTCAGTGATGCGGGGGGAGGCTGCCCCTCCTGGGTTGGGGGTGTTGCCCATGTCTGCTATGTCCGTGTGTGGGATTTGGTGTCGGGGATCCTCAACTGAACTTTGAGATCTGTGCACCCTTCAAAAATGGCACCCCAATCTCTGAGGAGCCAGTTTTACCAATGCCTTTAGTTCCCCACTACAGGAAAAATGCTACGATGTGATTTAATGTAAAAGTGTCCAAGTGTGGTGGCAGGAACTGCCACGAGCTTCCCTTCGCTCGGCCCGATGAAGTCATCTGCACTATAAGACAATAATGGGTCCACTTAATGAAGCCCTCAGGGCTTCAAGCCACAAATGACGGTCCTGCCGGCAGATTCACCAGGTCCGTACCTGCTAGCCCTTTGTGCTAACAAGGGGGAGCAGTACTTAAGCCGTTCCTTCACGGCCAAGCCCACTCAGCCCACAGCCATGTTCCAAGAGACCAGCCCCATGAATCAGGGATGCCGACCTGGGCCGATTATGGGACAAGGCCAGACGGGATGTCCTGTTCCCTGGAGGTGTTGGAGGATCAGCCATAGGGCAGCCAGTGCCGCTGGGAGGAAATGGCAGTGGCAGTCATCTCGGGTCGTGTGACCAGGAGGACCGGCACCCAGTGCCATAAGGAGATCAATGACCACCACCAGGCCGCATGGGTGGGTTTGCAGCAGACCCCGACCGCCCCCCACAAGAATACACCTGGCAACACCCCCACCCGGCATTGTTCCGTGCCACAACACGTCCATGACCATCAGTGCCACCCATGCCGCCACCGCCCCATTCCCCTGAACCTGTACCCCCCATCTCTTCCATACTCTCTATTTCCCCCATATGGCCCATCACCACTTCCCACAATGCCCCGCTGAAAACTCCCGAGCCCCTCCCCACACCCTCCACACGTGCGGCTAATAATGCCCGTTCTGTGTCCCTGCAGGAGGATTTGGCCCACAACAGACGGGAGAGGGCCAAGCTGAGCAGTGGTGTGCCAGATATCACTGTCCTCACCCACTAGGAGGAATGGGCCCTAGAGGTCGCGGGGGTTGCCGAGGACAGATCCGTCATCAGGTTGGTTTATGGCGCAGAGGTGAGGATCCACTGGCCCACACCCAGATGAACAGTTACAAGTGATTTGTTAGCACCATAAAGAATGACACATCACTCCCAATGACCACATGTCCATTTCCCCACAGGATCCTCATCCGATGGTCTTTCACCCCCACCCCCGGCCTCCCATGAGAACACCTCGGAGAATGACACCGGTGATGATTCATGGCTGTCATCCCCACCCTCCACCAGTGCAGAAACACATCAGTGGGCAACGGTAATGGACAGGCTTTTGCGGCGCATTCTGGTGAGCACCACGCAGTTGCTGATGCACATCAGGTGAAACAGCAGTCGGAGGTCTGCCGCATCCCAACCCAGCTGGGTCCCAGTCAGATGCTGAGCCTCTGTGTCAGGTTTACATGAAGCTGATGCAGACACTAGGGTGTGGGCGTGAGATTTATAGGGGGATGTAAACGATCCTACAGTAAGTCCATCGTTAATTGAAGGGATCCCAGAGGCTATGGGTGCAGGAGATGGAGCCAACAATGCAAGGCACTGAGGCCAACCACAGTTGAGAGCTGCTGCACAACATTGGCAGCATGAATGGAAGTGTCCAAGATATAGCTCAGTTGGTGACTGTTATGACTGAGTGCCTGGGCAGCTTCACCCAGTCGCTGGAGTATGTAACCCAGTAGCAGGCGGACCTTGATGAAGCGCTATGGGGCATTTCCCAGTCTGAGATGGAGATTGCTGAGGCCACCCAGAGCTCGTCCTGGTTACTAGGGGAGGTGCCCCAGTCCCAGTACTATGTGGGCATTGCTGGGAGCTCCTGAGCATGTCCCAGTCACTGAGGAGCATCACCAAGGGCCTCGACACTGTGCTGCAGGCATTGGGGGACTGCCAGGGCTGGCAGAACCAGATCTTGCATGGGCAGCAGCGGCTCAATTCAGTGAACCAGAGTGCCCTAAGGCATATCAGCTAACTAAGATGAAATAATCTTCCTTTTGCAGAAACCCTTCCTGAGAAAGGAACTGTACCTTCAATGACATAAGTCATCAGTTGGCAAACACTGAAAGGTTTTTCAGAAGCACTTTATCAGAGAATGTGATGATTGATTTCACCTTTCAAAGTGCAAGTATGTCAAATGGCCTGCTTTTAAATACCCAGCACATTCTAAAAAAGATTTATACAAGCTCTGCAAGAACCAGGAAAAACTAAGGAAACCTAGCTTCTTGGGACCGAACTTGGCAGACAGGCAGATACAGATAGAGTACGGGCAGCTGCTGTCTAGTGTTGGCACATACTGCAACCCAAAATCTTGTACTTCCAGAGCAAGCATGCTATATGACTCAGCTATATAGATGGCATCCTGGAATGGCACAGAGTACAACCTTCTTTGCAAGAACCTAATGAAACACCACTTTGACTTGAGCAGAAAGGATTACGTTCTGGCTGTTCTGTCACAGGTCTGCAGATTCAAGTCTGTGCTCCAAGGCTTCTTTCATTTCTACATGGACTGCCATTTCTCAATCCTCTGCCTTTTTAACCTTAAAGAAAGACAGCCAACAGATTGACATAACTACTGACATTCTCCCAAGGCTTTCTGAGCTTTTGCTCTGCTATTGTAATTCTCCCCTTTAATTAAAACCATCCTTTAAATGTGACTTGTGTACAATAGTCCTCTCCCGGAACCAGTGTGCTAACTAAACCAGTTAGAGTTTGTGAACAACTACACAAATAAGCTTGCACATAGAATGCATGATTAGCATTTGCCCTTTCAAGCAAGATTTATACAATTTAAAACAGCAGAAACAATCCATTCCCATGCTTTGAGATACATCTCCTGAAGATAACCACTTCGTAATTAAATTTTAATGGGAAATACATTAGGAAGCCAGGTACTTCAGTGCACTAATTTAGAACCAAAGGTGATACAGCATGGATCTGAAAAGAAACATAGGAGGGTACAATTTTACTCTTTGAGTTCTCTGTGAGGCATTGAGTGACCATCTTCATGGTCTGGGGACTCTTCAGGTAAAGCCGCCATGACCTCCCAAGACCAGAAATTGTACTCAATCACCATGTACAGAGGAAGCACTGAGGGTGATAAGGGCAGAATATGCTCTGGGTGGGGACTTCAATGTCCATCATGAAGAGTGGCTTGGCAGTACCACCACATACCGAGCTGGCCGGGTCCTAAAGGTCGTAGCTGCTAGACTGGGACTGCAGCAGGTGGGGGGGGGGGGGGGGGGGGGGGGGGGGGGGGGGGGGGGGAAATCAACAAGAGCGAAAAACATACTTGACATCATCCTCACCAACCGGCCTGCTGCAGATGCATCTGTCCATGACAGTATCGGTAGAAGTGACCACCGCACAGTCCTTGTGGAGACAAAGTCCCATCTTCACATTGAGGATACTGTGCATTGTGTTGTGTGGCACTACCAGTGTGTTAAATGGGATAGACTTTGAACTGATCTAGCAACTCAAGACTGGGCATCCATTAGGCACTGTGGGCCAACAGAAGCAGCAGCAGCAGAATTGTATTCAACCACAATCTGCAACCTCATGGACAGGCATAAACCCCACTCTACCATTACCGCCAAGTCAGGGGATCAACCCTATTTCAATGAAGAGTGCAGGAGAGCAACACCCAGGCATATAGTAAAATGTGGTGTCAACCTGGTGAAGCTACAACATAGGACAACTTTTGTGTCAAACAGCATAAGCAGCAAGTAATAGACAGAGCTAAGCGATTCCACAAGAAACACATCAGATCTAAGCTCTGCAATCTTGCCACATCCAGCCCGTGAAAGGTGGTAGAAAATTAAACAACTCACTGGAGGAGGCTCCACAAGTATCTCCATCCTCAATGATGGAGGAGCCCAGCACATATGTGCAAAAGACAAGGCTGAGGCATTCTCAACAATCTTGAACCAGAAGTGCCGAGTGGATGATCCATCTCGGTCTTCTCCAGAGTCCCCAGCATCACAGATGCCAGTTTTCAGCAAATATGATTAATTCCAAGTGATATCAAGAAATGGCTGAAAGCACTGGATACTGCAAAGGCTATGGGCCCTGACAACATTCCAGCAATAGTACTGAAGACTTATGCTCCAGAACTTGCTGTACTCTTAGACAAGCTGTTCCAGTGTAGCTACAACGCTGGCATGTACCCGGCAATGTGGAAAATTGCCAGATGTGTCTCGTACACAAGAAACAGGGCAAATCCAATTCAGCCAATTACCGACCTATCAGTCTACTCTCCATCATCAGCAAAGTAATTGAAGGAGTCATCAGCAGTACTATTAATTGGCATGTACTCAGCAATAACCTGCTCACGGACACTCAGTTTGGGTTCTGCCAGGGTCATTTAGTTCCAGACCTCATTACAGCCTTGGTTCAAACATGGACAAAAGAACTGAATGCCAAAGGTCAGATGAGAGTGACTGCCCTTGACATCAAGGCAGCATTTGACCACGTATGGCATTAAGGAGCCCGAGCTAAACTGGCGTCAATGGAAATCAGGGGGGAAACTCTCCGTTGGTTGGAGTAATACCTGGCGCAAAGAAAGATAGTTGTGATGGTTGGAAGTCAATCATCTCAGCTTCAGGGCATCACTGCAGGAGTTCCTCAGGGCAGTGTCCTCAGCCCAACCATATTCAGCTGTCTCATCAATGACCTCCCCTCCATCATAACATCAGAAGTGGGGATGTTCGCAGATGGTACAATGTTCAGCACCATTCGTGACTCCTCAGATAATGAAGCAGTCCATGTCCAAATGCAGCAAGACCTGGACAATATCCAGGCTTGGGCTGACAAGTGGCAAGTCACATTTGTGTCACAGAATTGGCAGACAATGACCATCTCCTACAAGAGAGGATCTAGCCATCGCCCCTTGACATGCAATGACAGTACCATCGCTGAATCCCCGACAATCAACATTGATCAGAAACTGAACTGGCCTCATCATATTAATATTATGGCTACCAGAGCAGATCAAAGACTAGGAATGCTATGGTGAGTAATTCACCTCCTGACTTCCCCAAAGCCTGTCCACCATCTACAAGGCACAAGTCAGCAGTGTAATGGAATACTCTCCACTTGCCTGGATGAGTGCAGCTCTAACAATACTCAAGAAACTCAACACTATCCAGGACAAAGCAGCCCACTTGATTGCTCCCTCTTCCACAAACATTCAAACCGTCCACCAATGATGAATAGTGGATGTTGTGTGTACCATCTACAAGATGCACTGCAGTAACTCGCAAAGGTTCCTTAGACAGCACCTTCCAAACCCATGACCACTACCATCTAGAAGGGCAAGAGCAGCCAATACCTGGGAATCCCACCACCTAGAGGTTCCCCTTCAAGTCACTGACCATCCTGACTGGGAAATATATCACTGTTCCTTCACTGTCGATGGGGCAAAATCCTGGAACTCCATCCCAAACAGCACAGTGGGTGTACCTGCACCTCAGGGACTGCAATGGTTCAAGAAGGCAGCTCACCACCACCTTCTGAAGGGCAACTAGTGTTGGCCTTACCTGTGACACCTACATCCCATAAATGAATAAAATAAAGGAAAGGTTAATAGAGCTACAAGCCTGGAAGATCTGTAGTTGTATTTCAGATCTCTGAGATTGTGGTCTTTTATCTGTTGATGGCGGTGAATAACCAAACGGTTTTTGTGCCTGAAGTTCATCCTGAATAGTGGTGATATTGAAAGTAAAAGCTTACGTATCTAGGATACCTAGCTGAGGTAAACCTTCCAGTTAGTGGGTCTTAGCAACAAAGAAAAATGTTGAGCATCCTTAGATGTCCTCGGCTAATGTGCCCAGCATGTAGAACCAAAAGAAAACAATGTAAATGACCAGGAACTTCCCTTGTCCTATTTTTACATACTAATGGTAAGGCAACACCTACTGCAGCCTGCAGCAATGAAGCCTCAGGACATTCCTATAAAGATGGATTGTGGGCTGTGACAAGGCCTTATTTGTCTCCACTCTTTCTTTTTGCACTGCTCTGTATCAATGACCCTGACAAAGAGCAGGAAAAATTTCACCTCAGGTATCTGCTGGCATTTACAATCAAAGATTTATTGAGGTCAATACAGTGCTCATAGATTGACAAACAATTATTTGTTGGAGCCAGCCAATTATGATAGAGAAACAAATAGTTTGATGACAAATCTGAGCAATAAAGTCAATTTAGAATGAGAGAGTGAAAATAATAAAACCAGATGGGCAATTTTGTTTCTCCTTGTGCATCACTTGTGTAAATATTTAATTAGGATAATATTTGCAGCAGTTAAAACAAACAAATTTAAATCCAATTCCACTATCAGTATTCCACCTAACATTTGTCTTTACGGCGTTTTATTTTCTGCCCCATTTAGATCAGGAGCTACAAGGGAGTTGTGGACATATACGCGATACAAAGTGATTTCTGGAAATGCTCTCTATAATTGTACTTATTTTCCCTTCATCTGTTTGGGTTCTTCTGTGCTATGCATCATTTCTTCGTGAAAGGGGCAAATAAGAGATCTGCAAAAGGAAAGCAACCCATTACTGAGAGGTGTATTAAATGGTCCAAATGTACTTGTTTTGTAATTTTGTCACCTTAACTTTGAAAGTCACAGTTACTACGACAGACCTGGAGGCCATTTGGCCCATTGTCTCTGTACTGGCACTTTGTTACAGCAATGTGAACTGGATGAGGCTTATGAGAGAGTGTGGGGATCATGATGCATCATTACCCAGTGCGTGATGCAAGTGATATAGTCAGCATGCAAACTTTGTGCTGATCACCATTGTGGTGAACAGCCCAGTGCTAAATTGCTGCATGTTCATTAGGGGCCTCAGGCTTGTGTGTTGGTAGCACTGATTAAAGCAAACCTGCACTGCTTAAATGGAAGGTTCATTTTGACTGGAACAGGTCCAGGAGATGGATGGGAGAGATTTTATGAAGAGGAAGAAACTCTATCTCTGGGCAGCAGGCCAGAGAGTCCTTTGTTCTCAGCTCCAGCATGGGATGTCTTGGTGCAAGAAGTGCAAAGAAATAGAGAGATGATGTGTCTGCACAGGGCCAGGAGGCCCTCCAGTCAAACATTCAGATGGAAATGGGAGCCATAGAATCCCTACAGGACAGAAGAAGACTATTTGGCCCATTGAGTCTGCACCAACCCTTCAAATGAGCACTCTAACCATATCCACTCCGCCAACCACCATCCTTCTCGCCCTATCCTTGTAACCCCATAACCTAACCTACCTATCCCTGGACACTAAGTGGCAATTTATCATGGCCAATTCACCGCACAGGAAACCGGAACATCCAGAGGAAACCCATGCAAACACGTACAATATCCACACAGACAGTGACCAAGGCTGGAATTGAACCCGAGTCCTTGGCGATGGGAGGCAGCAATGCTAACCAATGTGCCATTGTTCATCCCATGAAAAATAATAACAGAAATATGGATAGAGTGCCTGAAAAACTTTCATGACCTCATATGAATTATCGAGATCAGTGAATCATCGTTAAATACCATTTAATGCCATCCACACCACCCTCACATACTGCTCAATTAACCACACCTTACTCATCTACAGTCTCCAGCAATCAAGACTCATTCTTAGCATTCATACACTCCGTCTCACCATCTTGCACTTTTCACAGCTGCAAGTCTCACAATTAAGGGGCAATTTAGCCCATGCAGATATGGGCAGAATGTGCAAACCCCACACGGACAGTGACCCAGGGCCAGTATTCGAACCCGGGTCCTCAGCGCCGCTGTCCCAGTGCTAATCACTGCTCCACATGCCACCCGTCACATTCATATTTTAGAGTTCCCACATGCTACCTATTCAGCTATGACAGGTACATCATCCAAATGCATTCCAATGTGCTCACTGATAGTCACTCCTCACTCTTGCAGGACATGGTGTCCCAGCAAAGGAGTCAACAGTAAACAGGGAACAGGCAAGGCTGCCTGCCATCACACCCTTGGAGAAGATGGTTCTTGACATTATTAATGTGGACATCACTGGTCAAGAGTAACAATATTGCTGAAGCCATCTGGAATGAGGAGATGTTCCTGTCTTATAACATCATCGGAAATAGGAACAGGAGTGGGCTATGTGGCCGCTCGAGCCTGCTCCACCATTCAATAAATTCACAATTTATTGTGTGAGAAATGGGGTATAAAAATAGGGAAGTGTTACTGCAACTGCACAAAGCATTGGTGAGACAGCACCTAGAGTCATATGTGCAGTTCTGACCCCCTTATTTGAGGAGGGATGTTATTGCATTAGAGGCAGGTTCATTTGATTGATTCCCGAAGAGAGATTGTGCAGTTTTGGCATATACTCTCTCATGGTTAGGCAAATACGAGGAGATCTAATTGAGGTATATGAGATGATAAAAGGCATCGGCAAAGTAGACATAGAGCGGACGCTTCCTCTTGTGGGGCAATCTAGAAGGAGAGGTAATTGTTTCAGGATTAAGGGGTAGTAGATTTAAAACAAAGATGAGGAGAAATTACTTCTCCTAAAGGGACAGAAATCTGTGGAATGCATAACCCCAAAGTGCAATGGATGCCGGGTCATTGAATAAATTTAAGGAGGTAAACAGGTTTTTAATTAGGAATGGGTTGAAGAGTTATGGAGAATGGCAGGAAAGTAGAGTTGAGGCCGAGAGATCAGCCATCATCATATTAAATGGCTGAGTGGGCTCGATGGGGCTGAATTGTCTACTCTTGTTCCTAGTTCTTATGTACGTAGCTGATCTGATTGAGGCCTTAAATCCATTTCCCCTCCTCGGTGAGGATGGAATTCCAAATACAATATGGTGGGGAAGCACATCAATTATATTTTAAAAATTTTAAATCTGGTTGTCATTCTCCCTGGGTGGGAACCTCATTACATCAACAGCAGGAGGCAGGGAGAATCAGAACATTTGTCTTGACTCCATCAGATACAAATACCTTACTGAAGAAGTGTCATTCTGCTACCTTTTGTCTGCATTTAACTTGATCGCAACTTCCTGCTTCACTCCATGATTTAATGTAGATGGTAGCCCATGTCTTTTTCATCCAGACCATTGACCTGAATATTGCTGCAGAACAAATACATTTGATGAGAAATTTAAGATATTAATGAGCAAATAAATAAGAATCCGGGCCGGGATAAGCTAAACACACTGGAGCAACATTTGAACATACAAAAATACGTGCTTAAATATGTCTGGTCTGCCATTCAATAAGACCATGGCTGATCTGATTTTAACCTCACAATTCCCCTCACAATAAACAATAACATTCTATTAACTTTCCTAATTACTGGCTGTACCTGCCTTTTGTTATTCATGCACTGGCACACTCAGATCTCACTGCAACTCAGAGCTCTGCAATCTCTCACCATTTAGTGAATAAGTTTCATTTTTATTCTTCCTGGCAAAACAGAGAATTTCTCATTTGTCCACATTATACACCATTTGCCAGATTGTGCCCACTCACTTAACCTATCTTTGTCCCTTTGTAGCCTCCTTACATGATCTTTACAATTTACATTCCTACCTATCTTTGTATCAATAGCAAATTTAGCAACCATATCCCCAGCCTCTTCATCCATGTCATTGAAAAATATTGTAAAATGTTCAGGCTCCAGCACTGACCTCTGTGGCACAGCATACTTCACATCCTGCCAAACAGAAAAAGACCCATTTATGCCAACTCTCTGGTTCCTGTTGGCTAACCAACCTTCAATTCACCCATTTTCTGATATAGCCTTTAATGTGGCACATTATCAAATGCCTTTTGGAAATCTAAGAACAATACATCCTCCAGTTCCCCTTTATTTACAAAATTTCTTCAAAGAATTCCAATCAATTGGTTAAATATGATTTTCCTTTCATAAAACCATGATGATTCTGCCTGATTGTTTTGATGTTTTCCAAGTGCCCTGCCTATAACATCTTTAATAATGGCTTCTAACATTTTCCATATGACAGATGTTCGGCTAACTGACCTGTAGTTTCCTGTTGTCTGTCTCCCTTCCTCCTTTATTAAATAAAGGAGTAGCATTTGCTATCTTCCAATCAAATAGAAACTTTCACAAATCTGGGGAATTTTGGAAAAATAAACCCGATGTATCAACGTTTTCACTAGTAACTTCTTTTTTTAAATTTAGAGTACCCAATTCATTTTTTCCAATTAAGGGGCAATTTAGTGTGGCCAATCCACCCAACCTGCACATCTTTGGGTTGTGGGGGTGAAACCCACGCAGACACGGGGAGAATGTGCAAACTCCACACGGACAGTGACCCAGAGCCGGAATCGAACCTGGGACCTCGGCGCCGTGAGACAGCAATGCTAACCACTGCGCCACCGTACCGCCCACTAGTAACATCTTTTAAGACCCTCGGACGAAGTTCATTTGGACCCAGGAATTTGTGAGTCCAAAAACCCAACAATTTGCTCAACACTACTTCCCTGGTAACTGTAATTTCCCGAGTTCTTCCCTCCCTTCCATTTCCTGATTTAGTGCTATTCTGGGATGTTACTTATGTCCTCTATACTGAACACAGAAGCAAAATACCTGTTTAATTCACCCATCATGGCCGGGATTCTCCGCCGGCATGATCCTCCATTTTGCCGGCGCCCAGGAGTTTCCCGAAGGCGTGGGGTTGCCCCACAATGGGAAACCCCGTTGACCGGCTGGCGTAACGGAGAATCCCGTCGGCCGGGCGGGGCAGAAAAGTGGTGTGGCGGGGCGGAGAATTCTGCCCCATAGCTCTACTTATTGTTATCCATTTCCCAGACACACGTCCTACATTCGATATGACCAAAACTCCCTTTGATTTTAAAAAATATATAAATTTAGAGTACCCAATACATTCTTTCTCCAATGAAGGGGCAATTTGGCGTGTCCCCACCCACCCTGCACATCTTTGGGTGTGGGGTTGTGGGGGCGAAATCCACGCAAACACAGGGAAAATGTGCAAACTCCACATGGACAGTGACCCAGATCCGGGATCGAACCTGGGAGCTCAGCGCCATGAGGCAGCAATACGAACCACTGTGCCACCGTGCTGCCCTAACACTCCCTTTGTTAACTATTTTCTTACTAAATATATATGGAATCTCTTACCATCCATCTTGCTATTTCTACTAGCTTTCTTTCATTTGCTAGTGTTTCCCTCCTTTGTCATTCTTTGCTGCTTTTCAGAGCTTGATTAACAATGAAACACACCATGCCAAGGCATAGGGCACTGACCAAAGGGTGGGCCCCCTGCTGGCTAGTGTCTGTGCGAAATTCTCAAGTGTCCTGCCTATAGCATCTTTAATAATGGCTTCTAACATTTTCCATATGACAGATGTTTGGCTAACTGACCTGTAGTTTCCTGTTGTCTGCCTCCCTTCCTCCTTTATTGAATAAAAGAGTTAATTTGCTATCTTCCAATCAAATAGAAACTTTCACAAATCTGGGGAATTTTGGAAACCAATCAAGGCCTGATAGCTCTGCATTTGTTTGTTAGGATCAAGAAATACAAATAAACCTATCAGCAGACAATGCAGAGTGACATCAGACTCTGATTGGTTGAGTTTCCATGGAGCAGAAAATCAGCGGTCCAAAGTCGTTGAGGTGACCAGGAGGTAAGGAACTCCTGTGTTCTCTGATAAAAGCAGCAGGTTTCTCGATCATGACATGGGGCTGAGGATAGCCGTGCAGCCAGCAGTGAGGCAAGCTCGCCGAGTACGGTGAGGTGTGAGGTTGGGGCGAGGGTGGAAATAGCGGGACGCGGGAGAGGCTGGGAGGGGGTGCAGCCCTGGTTGCAGTGGTTCACCATTGGGGGGTTGGGGACATCGGAGCTCAGGGGGTGCTCTGATAGGGGGAGGGGGCAAGCATCCACGGGTCCTCCATGCCAACCCCTGGATCATGTGCACATGTTCTGGGGGCAATCCTGTCTGCCTCACTGACCACCCAGAACTCTCTCTGACTGCGGAGGCTGTGATGATGTGCATGATGTAAGTTTGTACATAATGTAATGCACAATCTCTGACCACTAGGTGGCATTGCAAACCCATGATGACACCATGTGATCTGGGAGTTGAGAGTTGGTCGTGCTGGGAGATAGACGTATTTGCAGTAGTTCCATGAGAGTTGTTTAGTGTTAGTTGTTTGTTAGTTAATTTATCCTAGTTACCTTACCATGCAGTTTATTCAATAATAAATCATTTTAAACTACATGCTCTGTCGATTATCATTCACTTTGCCCAGTCTACGGAACATGATAAAGGCCTCTGGCCCTACGGCTGGAGGCCATTGTTAATAGGGAATTGCCGATCGTGGTTAAGTGAGCACTTCACAAATCCCAAGTGTATCCCCGTAGGTGGGTGGGCCATATGGCATGTGGGGTTCATTGCCTCACATCCAAATTGCACCTTGGTGCATGGCCACTGTGCTTGAACACAGTTTCACAGACGCAGCAGCCAACATCCGAACACCCAGAGGATGGGCCCGGCACATGTGTGCAGCTGGGGGATGCTTTTGCCGGGGTTCTATGTGCAGGGTGTGCTGGATAGCACCCTGAGAGATGGCAGGGGATGTGAGGTTGGGGGAGGCCTGGGGTCCCATGGGTCCGCAGTCAAAGCCATAGCTGATTGTTAGTCTCTCACCGTCTCCAATTCCTTACAGATATCAATTCATAGGTGATACTGTAGACCCCCCGGACGCTGCCCTCACGGTGCTGCTAGGAGGCCAGACGGCCAGACGCTGGAGAAGGCAACAGCATCGACAGAAGCCGAGGCAGTGACCCATGTGCAGGGCACGGCCCCACAACCTGAAAACCTGGCTGCCCATCAGGCCAGGAATGGACACAGAGGGCAGGCCGGCGATGGCCCAAGGTGTACAGGCATCGCTGGTTTTCCGAACAGATGTCAGACAGCACGTGCCGCAGTTGACTCCGCCTCAACAAGGGGATGGTGTGGCACCTGTGCCATGTATTTGTTGACTTGGCACCACGTGGATGAGGAGGATACCCACTCCCAGTGACCATCATGGCCACCGCAGCCCTGTACTTCTACGCCTCGGGTTCCAACGCTTGAGTGGAGACTTGTGCAACATATCCCAGCCAATGGCCCACAAGTGCATCCATGAGGTCACGAATGCCCTGCTTGCCTGGGCAGATGACTACACAAACTTGACCGGGATCAAGCCCATCAAGATGTTCGGGCAGCAGTATTCTCCGATATGTTCCGAATGCCCCAGGTCCGGGGGTAATAGATGGCATACACACCGGGTGGTCCAGGAGCGCTCTCCAACAAGAAGAGGTTCCACTTCCTGAATGTCCAGCATGTGTGTGACCATCACCTCAAGATCATGCACATGTGTGCGTGCTTCTCCGGGAGTGTGTACGACAGCTACATCCTGGGGTAGTCGGAGAGTCCCGACATTTTTGAGGGAAACCCCAGGGTGACCGGCTGACATAAGAACATAAGAACTGGGAGCAGGAGTAGGCCATCTGGCCCCTTGTGCCTGCTCCGCCATTCAATAAGATCATGGCTGATTTTTTTGTGGACTCAGCTCCACTTTCCCGCCTGAACACCATAAGCCTTTATTCCTTTATTCTTCAAAAACCTATCTATCTTTAACTTGAAAACATTTAATGAAGGAGCCTCAACTGCTTCACTGGGCAGGGAATTCCATAGATTCACAACCTTTATTTTGAGGCTATGTCCCTTAGTCCTGCTTTCACCCGCCAGTGGAAACAACCTGCCTGCATCTATCCTATCTATTCCCTTCACAATTTTATATGTTTCTATAAGATCCCCCCTCATCCTTCTAAATTCCAACGAGTACAGTCCCAGTCTACTCAACCTCTCCTCGTAATCCCACCCCCTCAACTCTGGGATTAACCTAGTTAATCTTCTCTACACACCCTCCAGCACCAGCACATTCTTTCTCAGATAAGGAGACTCTTGGGGGATAGAGGTGCCACTTAAATCCTAGCAAATGATGCCAGTATAGAGGCTGGAGGCTGCTGCAGAGACTCGCTACAGTAAGACCCATGTGGCCACCCGAGCTGTAATTGAGCAGTGTATCGGGCTGATGAAAATGCAGTTCCGATTCCTTGACCGTTCTGGTGGTGAGCCACAGTACACCCCCCGGAGGGTTGCCTGTGTGTTGGTGGTCTGTTGTGCCCTCCACAACCTGGCACAGCAGCAGGGCCACATTCTGGAAGTGGAGGGGGAGAAACATGCAGCCACCTCTGAGGAGCAGACAGCCCAGGAAGGGCTCGTGGACGGGCCTGGGAGGACCCACGGTAGCAGCCGGGCGATGAAGGACAGGTAGTGGTGGCGAGGGTCCAGCAAGCTCGGAGGATCAGGGGAGCCCCCATCCTCACTCGCTTCTCATACGACGTGACATTGTCTGTCATCTCACTTCCTCTTCCCCTCCCACCAACCATCTCCCCACAACCATGTCCTTCCCCCATTCCGCCCCACCCCCTTCCCTCCCCCCATCACCTTCTCCCCCGCCCCCATTGCCCTGTCCAAGCCTCCCAGGGTCCGATCACTCCAGGTTGATAGGCTCGTGTCGGCACTGTCAGCGGGTCAATAGGCAAGGCAGGATGGTGATGGCAACCCGCTGTTTGCTGAGCTCTGATGCTCTTCAATCTATGCCAATGACTGACTCCTGTCTGTCTACTGAGTGCAAGCTCATACCCATCACTTGCACGTAGTATGCCTTGGGCATGGAGGTCCAGATCTAGTAGCAAGAAGGACTTGGGCCTGGGGAGGGCGAATGGCAACTAGGGAAGGGGTGAGTGTAGGCTGGCCACCAGTGTGGAATAATGTGACAGAAGCTTCACATGTCTCGACTATAATGTGTTTTAATGGTGACCTTAACTGCTCCTAGCTATCAATAGTACCGCCCAAATCTCCCACCCAAAGTACCCTCTCACTGATCCTCAATGTGCATAACCCTTGGTGCTCTAATGCTACATCGAGTGTGTCCCCAGGATACACTACAGAGGTGGGGCAGCCGACTGCTTACTGCATCCTGTGGCCTTTGACCCCTCCTTGCAGTCGACCTTTGTAGGGCCTGGGGCCTGAGGTTCCCTTCTGACTTGGCTGTGGTATAACCCTCCAATATTGCATTCAGGCTGGGGGGTAGGTTGAGGATTGTTTCGGGGGCCTTGGAGATCGCAATGCCATTTTAAAATTGCATCCCGATCATGTGCTACAATGGGAAGTTCCAGTGAGCGGAACTCCCCACTGTACAAACCGGGGCTATGTGCGTCCTCAGCCGTGCGTTCCCCATTCAGGCCCCTTATTCACCGTGAGTTGCGTTAACTAGCCATGTGTTTCTCGGCACTGCGAGCGCTGAGAAACATGCGGCTAAACACGCTCACTAGGGGACTTTGTTCCCTTTTGGGAGAATCGTGCCCTGTATGTGGTTCCCTAGGTGTGCTCTTACCAACGCCTGTACAACTGGAGCAAAACATCCCCACTTTGATATTCCATTCCCCTTCCAATAAACATTAACATACCATTTGCCATCCTAATCAATTGCTGTCACTGTACACTACCGTTCTGTGATTCATGTACCAGGACACCCAGATCCCTCTGTATCACAGAGTTCTACAATCTTTCTCCATTTAAATTATATGCTGCTTTTTTATTCTTCCTGCCAAAGTGGACAAGTTCACATTTTTCCACATTCAACTCCATCTGTCAAACTTTTGCAGATTTACTTAACCTATCTAGATTTACTTGCAGGTTCCTATGTCTTCTTCACAAATTATTCTTGTCCACCTATCTTTGTGTTGTCAGCAAAGTTAGCAGCCATACATACGGTCCCTTCATCCAAGTCAATTATATAGATTGTAAATAGTTGAAGCCACAGCGCTGATCCCTGAGGCAGTCCACTTGTTACAGTTTGCCAACCTGAACATTACCCATATATCCCTACTCTTCGCTTCCTGCTAGCTAACCAATCCTCTATCCATCCTATTATGTCACCCACTACAGCACAATTAATTTATTTTATGTTGTCACCTTTGATATGGCACTGTATCAAATGCCTTTTGGGAATTCAAGTACGCCACATCTATGAGTAACATTGCTTGTTACTTTCTCAAAGAGGACGGCACGGTGCCACAGTGGTTAGCACTGCTGGTTCACAGCATCAGGGACCTGGGATCGATTCCGGACATTGGGTCACTAACTGTGTGGAATTTGCACCTTCTCCCTGTGTCTGTGTGGGTTTCCTCCGGGTGCTCCGGTTTCCTCCCACAATCCAAAGATGTGCAGATTAGGTGGATTGGCCAAAAACAATGTATGTGGTTATGGGGATAGGGTGGGGAGAGGGCTGAGATATTGTACTTTTTTGGAGGGACGGTGCCCCCTCGATGGGCCGAGAGACCTCCATCTACACTGCAGTGATTCTATGGAAAGTATGGAAGTTGCTAAGGGGGAATATTTTATGTATCAACCACCATCCTAGCTCTTAACCCTACAATGCCCCTTCTTTTCCAACTCAATTTCCTCTTAGTTGACACAGAATCTCATCTTGTGGTCCTTTGTCGGCACAGGACCCAGCCATTCAGATTGAGCCCATAGCCCCTGCCCTCTATGGCAACCTCCATCCAGGCTGTCTTGGGCTTTCTTGATGTGCTTTTTTGGCCTCCAGCTAGAAGAGTCTGTGAGTGGAATTGTGAGTCCATTGTTTGCCGTCAGAATAAATGCGATGTGAGCTGAAGGTATTAGGAAAGTCAGGAAACAGGATTCTTGCTGGCTGACCCTATAATTACACCCATTCCCACCCTCCCCCAACCACATGTCATCCTTTGTCTGTGGCTCTGAAAGTCACTGCCTCTCTGAACTTTTATGGCAACAGCTCATTTCAGGGCTGCATGGGTGACATATGCGGCATCTCCCAGTCTGCAGCACACAAGTGCGTAAGGGAGGTCATAGATGCGCTGTTTGTGAGGGTGGGGAGGGGGTAGGAGGAACTCTTCCATGGATGGATGGTCTATCTCAGGAGCAGCGCAGCATGACTGTATTGCCAGTGTGGGAGGTTGGAGGTGGGAGAGATATAGCTCTGCCATTCTCTCACTGCACAGGGAGGCAGCGCCGAGTTTACATGGGGGTTTGTGAAGCATGGCACCAAGACATGATAACATGGAGGCACTTTATGAGTGTGGTAGTCACCACTGTTTGTATAATACGTATATGAGAGGTAATACAGTAAGGCTCCTGTACTACAGGTACGGGCGTAGATCCCTACCTGCTGGCTCCGCCCAGTAGGTGGAGTATAAATGTGTGTGCTCACCGAGCTGCAGCCATTTCGGCAGCAGCTGCAGGAGGCAACACATCTCTGCTGAATAAAGCCTCGATTACTCTCTACCTCATCTCGTCGTAATTGATAGTGCATCAATTTATTAAGCAGAGATATTACAGCAATGGAAGTACACATCAAGCCAGATCGCCTGCAGATGCACCCTCAAGCAGACAACACCACATCGGCCTTCGACCACTGGCAAGCTTGCTTTGAAGCCTACATCGGAGCAGCGACAGAACAACCCTCAGAGGCACAGAAACTCCAGATCCTGTACACACGGGTGAGCTGCGATACTTTTCCCCTTATCCGGAATACGCCCAACTACACTGACGCCATGGCGCTCATGAAAGAGAACTACATCCGGCCAATCAACAAACTCTACGCCAGGCACCTCCTGTCCACGCAGCAACAGCTCGTCATTGGACGATTTCTAGTGTGCCCTGCAAATCCTGGCAAGGGATTGCGATTGCCAGGCAGTTTCTGCCGTGGAACATACAGAACTCTTAATCAGGGACGCTTTCGTTACGGGCATGCAGTCGACGGACATCCGTCAGCACTTATTAGAAAGGCGCTCAACCTCGCGGCGCCCAGGCAACTCGCGAATTCACGTAACGTACAGTCATACGCCCCTGACCGCACGGCATACACCCCGACCACACAGTACCCTCATGGACATCGTGGGCCCCACTAGCGGCCGCCCCCAGACAACCCCAAGCCTGCGCCGCTCGGGGCCCAAGTGCTATTTCTGCCGGCAGACAAAGTACCCCCAACAACGTTGCCCGGCACAGAGCGCTACCTGCAAGGCCTGCGAAAAGAAGGAACATTTTGCTGCCGTGTGCCAGGACCGGTCGATTGCCACTGTACCCAGGCCCATTGTTCCTGCACCCCCCATGTGTGACCCGTGGGCACTGTCCTTTTCATCCCTACAGACTAAGTGCGGCCCGTGGGCGCACAATCTTCCTCCCAGCAGAACACGTGCGGCCCATGGGCGCCGCCATCTTCCTCCCAGCAGACCATGTGTGGCCCGTGGGTGCCGCCATCTTTAACGATGCCCACCATGTGCACCCCATGCGCGCCGCCATCTTTGGCGCCAGTTTGGACGGCGCCTCAGGACCCCTGCTTGTCGGGGACTTCATCGGGCCGTTGACACCGCCGCCGATCACCCCGGGTCCTACCAACACCTACTGCAACTCGCCTCCATCACACTCGACCAGTCCCGGCTACACAACCTCGCAACCGCGACGATGACGGTAAAGGTTGATGGGCACGAGACATCCTGCCTTCTTGACTCCGGGAGCATGGAAAGCTTCACCCACCCCTCCACGGTAAGGCACTGCTCCCTCACGGTACACCCCATTAACCAGAGAATCTCCCTGGCCTCCGGATCCTATTTCATGGAAATACGGGGGTACTGCATCGTCACCCTCACCGTCCAGGGCATAGAGTTCAGCAACTTCCGATTCTACGTCCTCCCCAGCCTCTGTGCTGCCCTATTACTCAGCCTGGACTTCCAGTGCAACCTCCAAAGTCTAACTCTAAAATTCGGCAAACTCCTTCCATCCCTCACCGTCGGTGGCCTCACGGCCCTTAAGGTCGACCCACCTTCCCTGTTTGCAAACCTCACCCCGCATTGCAAACCCATCGCCACCAGGAACAGATGGTACAGTGCCCAGGACAGGACCTTCATCGGGTTGTAGGTCAAGCGGCTTCTGCGGGAAGGTGTCATCAAGGCCAGCAACAGCCCCTGGAGAGCCTAAGTGGTAGTTGTAAAGACTGGGGAGAAACAGAGGATGGTCATTGACTACAGTCAGACCATCACTCGGTACACGCAGCTCGACGGGTACCCCCTCCCACGCATATCTGATATGGTCAATCAGATGGCACAGCACCGGTCCACTTTTCGACAGTGGATCTGAAATCTGCCTACCACCAGCTCCCCATCCACAAGGCGGACCGCCAATACACTGCGTTCGAAGCAGACCATTTCCTTAGGGTCCCCTTTGGCGTCACTAACGGGGTCTCGGTCTTTCAACGTGAGATGGCCCAAATGGTTGACCGGTACGGGCTGCGGGCCACCTTCCCGTACCTAGATAACGTCACCATCTGCGGCCAAGACCAGCAGGACCACGACGCTAACCATTTCAAATTTCTCCAAACTGCCGAACTGCTGAACCTCACGTATAACAAGTAGAGGTGCGTGTTCAGCACCAACCGCTTAGCCATCCTTGGCTATGTGTGCAAAATGGAGTTCTAGGGCCTGACCCCGACCGCATGCGACCCCTCATGGAACTCCCACTCCCCTCCTGTTCCAAGGCCCTGAAACGATGCCTGGGGTTTTTCTCCTATTATGCCCAGTGGGTCCCTAACTATGCGGACAAGGCCCGTCCATTCATTCAGTCCACATTCCCCTGACGGCTGAGGCCTGGCAGGCCTTCAACCACATCAAGGCCGACATCGCCAAGGCCATGATGCACGCGGTTGACGAGACCCTCCCTTTTAAGGTTGAGAGCGATGCATCGGACGTCGCTCTGGCCGCCACTCTCAACCAGACAGGCAGACCCATGGCATTCTTTTCCCGCACCCTCCATGCCTCCGAAATTCGGCACTCCTCTGTCGAAAAGGAGGCCCAAGCCATCGTAGAAGCTGTGCGGCATTGGACTGGCCAGCAGGAGATTCACTCTCCTCACTGACCAACAGTCGGTTGCCTTAATGTTCAATAATACACAGCGGGGCAAGATCAAGAATGATAAAATCTTCAGGTGGAGGATCGAGCTCTCCACCTACAATTACGAGATTTTATTTTGCCCCGGTAAACTCAACGAGCCCCCCGATGCCCTATCCCGAGGTGCATGTGCCAGGGCACAAGTGAACCGACTCCGGACCCTACACAATGGTCTCTGTCACCCAGGGGTCACCCGGTTCTTTCACTTCATAAAGGCCCGCAACCTGTCCATTGAGGAGGTCAGGGCTATCACCAAAGACTGCCAGGTCTGCGCAGAGTGCAAACCGCACTTCTACCGGCCAGACCGCGTGCACCTGGTGAAGGCCTCCCGTCCCTTTGAACGCCTCAGATGGATTTCAAAGGGCCCCTCCCCTCCTCCGAGGAAACATGTACTTCCTGAATGTGGTCGCTGTATACTCGGGATTCCCCTTCCCAATCCCATGCCCCGATATGATGTCTGCCACAGTTATCAAAGCCCTCAACACCACCTTCGCTCTGTTCGGTTTCCCCGCCTACATCCACAGTGACCGGGGATCCTCCTTTATGAGTGATGAGCTGCGTCAGTTCCTGCTGAGCAAGGGCATTGCCTCGAGCAGGATGACCAGCTACAACCCCCAGGGAAACGGGCAGGTGGAGAGGGAGAACGGGACGGTCTGGAAGGCCGTCCTGCTGGCCCTACGGTCTAAAAATCTCCCGGTCTCCCGCTGGCAGGAAGTCCTCCCTGAGGCCCTCCACTCCACTCGATCGCTACTTTGCCCTGCGACTAATGCAACCCCCCATGAACGTCTCCTTGCCTTCCCTAGGAAGTCCACCTCCGCGGTTTCACTCCCAACGTGGCTGGCAGCTCCAGGACCCGTTCTCCTCTGCAAGCACGTGCGGCTCCACAAGGCGGACCCGTTGGTCGAAAAGTTACACCTGCTGCATACGATGGCGTAGTATGCCTACATGGCGCACCCCGAAGGCTGTCAAGACACAGTCTCCCTCAGGGACCTGGCACCAGCTGGTTCCCCACGCCCCCTCCAATTGCCCCGGCGCCACCCATCCTCCCCACAGCGCACCTCACCACAGCCCCCGCTCCAGGATGATCCGTCCTCCCATTTGTTCCACCCGGGGATGAAGATGAGGACTACACACTCCCGGAGTCACAGGCGGCCAAGCCGGCGCCTGCATCACTACCAGGACTGCGGCGCACACAACAGAGGATCAAGGCACCTGACTGGCTAAATTTGTGAACTTTCACCAAACTGAACACTTTAAAAATGCTCACATACCATGTAAATAGTTTTTTTTAAACAGGGGGTGAATGTGGTAGTCACCACTGTTTGTATAATACGTATATGAGAGGTAATACGGTAAGGCTCCAGTACTACAGGTACAGGGGTAAATTCCTGCCTGCTGGCTCTGCAGCAGCTGCAGGAGGCAACACATCTCTGCTAAATAATTCGTAATTGTGAGTGCATCAATGAGTGAAGAAAGTGAATTTTAATACAAGCTAGTTTTTATATTGGTGGTGTTTCTCTATTCATGCCCATCTTCACCCACAAGGTGCCTATCACCTCTTAGCTTCCCTCACCCTCCTGCTACATCTCGGCGTTTCCCCAGGATCCACCGTGGAGTTGAGGCAGCTTGCTGCCTTCCGCGCCCTGTTGCCAGCAATGATGTTGGTGGGCAGCCCCTCGAACTTTTAAGGTCTGGGCCTGAGTTGTGGGCAGCACGGGTATTGATCTCCTTGGTGTGTGGGGCTGGAGCTGTGCCACTCACAAGGAGAGGGGTGCTGGATGTGCTGGACACTCCCAGCGTCTCCTTGGTGGAAGGCCCTGAGCTGTGCAACTCCTGATCTTCGGCCCTTTGGGTGCCCTAAGCTCATCCATGGGATAGAGGGGCAGCTGGAGTGAAATTCAGAAACCTGATGTCCTCTGGCATTGACACTCGTGCATTCCCACTACTGCTTGCAGAATGTGGTTGAATCCATGCAGCATGGAGTTCATGCCCTCTGCCATGGAGGTTATGACCTGAATCATGGAGCGCACATTCCCCACCATGTAGTTCACGTCCTGTATTATGGGAGCGGTGTTTCCAGAACCCCAAAATGTATCATGGAGTTCAACCAACCTCCCCTTTTAATGGATTGTTAGGTTTTGAAGCACACGGCTTGTTCTCCAGGTGTGGGATTACAATTATGGACCCGTGGGTTTTTAAACACAAAACAATGTTTATTCCATGAATTCAATTTAACCTTTTAAACAAACATTGGATCACTTAACACCCCTTACTTCAAAGATAACCCCGAAAATAATACAACACTAAATAATCCCTCAAAATGTTCCTTCAAACCTCCATAAGACTTCACCTTTAACAACAGACATGAGGTTACAGTCAATATACTTATAGTCTTTGGATTTTCAGACATCAACAGACCAGTTCTGTGTTTTCTTCTTGCAGCTTTTTGCAAAACACACAAACACTCCCAGCTTTCTCCTCAAACCTGAAACCAAAAGCAGAAGTGAGCTCAGATCAGCTCCCCCACCCTCTGACATCACTTCAGTAATATGAGCTCATTCATTTCTTAAAGGTACATTGCTTAAACATCCATTTCTTAAAGGTACTTTCACATGACACCTGCACTAAGGTCTCTACTGCGGACTTCACCCTCGCAGTGTTGCTTTGGAATGTTGGCACCATATCCTTGGGCAGAAGGTAATGAGACTCCATCAGACTTCCTTGTAGTCCGAGGACGGATGGTTGCTGATTCTTGCGACTACCTTTGCAGCTCCAACAGTACTGGGATGACCGCACCCAGGGGCACGTCATCGGACTGGACTCCAGCATCTTTCCGAGGACCAGATCCCTGGCACGTTTCTGCCTCTGCCTGCCGTGGACCTTCAGGTGTGAGGTGCTCACCAGCGAGTGACCCAGAGTTGAGGATTCTCACTTGTGTCTTTGGCCCCCACCTCGCCCTCCGCACTGGTGCAGTCCTCGGATGTGTATTTACAACGAAACACAGCATGGGAGGACTCCGTGCCGGCCGGTGTACTAGGCACCTAATCAGAGCCTGATTGGATGAGGTGAGGTACAAGCAGAGCTGGCAAGGCGGGCCAGCAACAGCGAGGTGCTGAAAGACACCACAAGGTGAGGTCAGCCGCTGAGGGAAACAGCAGGAGAGGTGAGCAGGTGACTCAATCCAGGGCTAAGCGAAGGCCAGCGACAGTGATGCACAACGTGCCGAAGTCAAGCCACCAAGAGGGGAAGTCAGCCGGCAAGCAGGCGAGGCGAGCAGGTTTGCAACTCGACCATGGCAGGCCAGCAATAGCGATGCAAGAGGCGCGATGCTCCAAATCAGCAGCATGGTAGTATAGTGGTTAGCACAGTTGCTTCGCATCTCCAGGATACCAGGTTCGATTCCCGACTGGGTCACTGTGCGGAGCCTGCACGTTCTCCCCGTGTCTGTGCGGGTTTCCTCCGGGTGCTCCGGTTTCCTCCCACAGTCCAAAGATGTGCGGGTTAGGTGGATTGGCCATTCTAAATTGCCCTTCGTGTCCAAAAAGGTTAAATGGGGGTTATTGGGTTACGTTGATAGGATGGATACGTGAGCTTGTGTAGGGTGCTCTTTGTAAGGGCCGGTGCAGACTCGATGGGCCGAATGGCCTCCTTCTGACTGTAGATTCTATGATTCTATGAAATCAGGTCTTGGCCATGAGAAGATGATGAGTGAGGCAGGAGGTTGCCTTGAAGGCCCAACGAGATTGTGAGAATGGGAACGTGATTGGATAGGGGGTGGGGGGAAGAATGTGAGGGGGTGGGAGGAGGAGAGTGTGAGAGGGTTAGCCAGGGTTGCAGATTTGCAGGGAGGAGGAGTGTGGGAGGGCTGGGTTGCATTTTATATCTTTTGTACTGTGAAATATGCTGAATGGAAGTGAATACATCTTGTTGATTGGTGTATTTGCTCTTCACTGGACAGGCTCATCCTGTCCTACAGTGGTCTGTGCTGCAGTGATGCCATTAGCTGATTTTCAATCTTTGCTCGCCTCAAAACTCAAACATTGTAATATTGACCATCTTTACTGTTGTTCTAACAAGAGATAAGCTTGGATTTCAATTCAGCAATTGTTCATGCAGGTGTGTCTTTACAAGTTAAAACGCAGTGAACAATTTGTGTCTTTTTTTTAAATTTAGAGTATTCAATTAAGTTTTTTTCAATCAAGGGACAATTTAGCGTGGCCAATCCACCTACCCTGCACATCTTTGTTTTGATTGTGGGGGCGAAACCCACGCAAAGACGGGGAGAATGTGCAAACTCCACACGGACAGTGACACGGTGCTGGGATCGAACCTGGGACCTCGGCTCCGTGAGGCAGCAGAGCTAACCCACTGCATCACCGTGCTGCCCACAATTTGTGTATTTTTAAACACAATGTTCCTCCAAAGGGTTTAGGGTCTTGAGCTCTGGCATCACTCTGGCGCCTGTTGTGCCCGAGTTTGTCCTGCAATGGGACAGATGGGGTGATTGTAAGCGAGAGTGGCGCCAGATGGTAATGTAATCTGGCATGCATGGGGAGTGAGGGCCATGAGGATTTGAGCAGCAGAGGTGCTGCTGGAGGATATTGGAGAGGGGGCTTAGCATGGCAAGTATTGGGCCCCTGTCAGTTGGGTGGAAGTGTGAGATCTCCGTGGAGATATGAGGGGTTTGTTAGGGGGGTACTGCGGGACAATGAGGAGGCAGACTTATCCTGGCTGCATGAATAAGGTCATTCGTCTTCTTGCAACAATGCAGCCCCGTCCTCTTATGGAGTGAGCTGGCATTCAATCCTGGGCACGACTTCCCAGGCAGGATTGGTGACTTTGCTGGCAGGACATCTGTTAGATCGAGGGTAGAGGGTCTCCAGCCTCTGCTGGAGACCCAGCAGAGTCCCAGCCAGAGGCTTGCTGAAGGCTCCCTCAGTGAAGTGTGATGCACTCCTCCTCGCAGCCATTCCCTTGACTAGACGTGGAACAAGTACTGAGGCTTGCTGGGGAGGCATTTAAATGGCGTGCCCAGCAGATTGCTGAGATTAGGTTTAAGTGGGGCAAGCGAATCGGGACAGGCCACCAAGGGTGTGGCATGAAACTCATCGAAAGAAAAAAATTTGTTAAAAGATTGCATATTTGGTGGCTTTTCCCGCTAACTGCGCTGGCGAGATTCTCTCCAGCTTTCTTCGTAGAAATGTCGGAAAATTCTGCCCTGATTTTCCAAACAGACTGGAGGTGGTTGTGCAGTGAGGTCTCATTGACTTGTGGGCCAATTCGTCGGTGAATTGAGAAATCATTGAGCACACGCCAAACCGTTGATACCACTGACTGAACTTTTACAAGATTGGAGATTTCTTCAGCTTGGGCTACAAATGTTTTTTTTGTCAAGATATACACGGATTTTACAATGCGGGTAAATTATCTTCCAATCCTCCCTCAGAAAGCAGAAAGACTGCTTGTAAAATTACAGCTGTTATACAGGGTATTCAGCCCCTTAAAATGGCACCTTCTTCATGGGGTTCAGGCGGTGCAAGTTTCCCGACATCAGACCCGTCCCCTCTCCGTGATCTGGCAGAAAGCAGGTGTTACAAATGTTTGTGAGTCTGCTACCATATGGTCAGGTTCAGTGGCTGCAATCTTCCTGCACTAGGTTTTTTTCGGGATCGGCCAGTGGACTCAACAATGATAGGATTAGATCCAGCCCATCGTTTCCAAACAAGGTACCGTTTGCCATTGTTCGTACAAGGACTGCACTCTATGTGTGACATCATAAAGGCGAATGGCCTTGAGAAATAGAGGAGAAAATTAGTGCATTTATTTATAGACTAACCAATAAATAGGGAACTATGTATAAACATTAGTATTAACTTGTCAAACAGCACATTTCTGATTCAGCAATTACGGTGGATGTGAAAGCAGGCATTGATTTTTCTGATGACCTTTTATGCATCATACACAAAATTGAATACAAAGTGAGTGGCCAGAGAATACATAGCTACTTCAAGCTCCTACCCATTGATTCGTACAAAAAATTTATTTTAGTTTTGAGGAAGCATATTGTAGAATTGGACCATTAAATGAAAAAGAAAACAAATCACAACGACTCAACTAGCAATGAATGTAGGGTCATTCGCTCAGTCAATAACAATCGAAACGTGTTACATACAAAGCTACATACATACATAGATGTTTTAGCTAAACAGGTCTGAAAATTGAATTGTAACATATCATGATATTTAAGAGGATTTATGATGATAACATGTAAAAGCCTCCCCAATAGAATTGGGATAAGGTAACCATAAGGTTAGGAACTAAAAATTAAGTTAGGTCTATTCGCGGGTAGGGAAATGTGCAATGACCCTAAGCCTGATCATGGTGATGATGGCACCTAGCAAACTTTGTGCTGCTAGATCATTTCAATGACTGTCATGCAGCCTATTGCCTGACACACTGCTGACTGGTTCAGCCGGTGGGAATCAAAGCACGTCTGGTGCTGGAGGGATTGGCAGCGTGGGCGGGCGCCGGGGTCCTGGGGGGGGGGCATGGGGCGATCTGGCGCCAAGGGGTGCCCCCACGGTGGCCTGGCCCGAGATCGGGGCCCACCGATCGGCGGGTGGGCCTGTGCTGTGGGGGCACTCTTTTTCTTCCGCCCCGCCACCGTCTCCACCATGGCAGGGGCGGAAGAGACCCCCTCCCCTGTGCATGCGCCGGTATGATGTCAGCAGCCGCTGACGCACCGGCGCATGCGCGGACTTCCACCGGCCGGCAAAGGCCATTTGCGCCGGCTGGCGGAGCGGGAGCCACTCCGGCGTGGGCCTAGCCCCTAAAGGTGCGGAGGCTCGATGCCAGAGTGGTTCACGCCACTCCGTCCCGCCGGGACCCCCCCCCTGCCGGGCAGGGGAGAATCCTGGCCCAGCTATGTCAGTAGCTGGTGAGGGTTGCCTTTTTGTCTCATCTAAAGTAGGGAATTTCAATCAGAGTTAGTCAAACATAATTTGAAATTAAAATATAGGCACAAGCTGCAGAAATTAAAATTAATTAAGAAAAAATTTAGTTAGTTAAAACACAATGGGTAGGATTCTCCGTTACTCAGACTAATTGTTGATGCCAATGAAGAACCTCTGGGGCGGGATTCTCCTACCCCCCCGCCAGAGAATCGCCGGGGGTCGGCGTGAATCCCGCCATCGCCGTCCACCTAATTCTCCTGCTCCCCCCAAAAATTGTCCCGGCTTGAGTCGCGCCACCCGCCTCGGAGAATGGCGGGGTCCGACGAGACTCAATGGGCTCCGGGGCCGCCCGAATTCTCCGGCTCGCGATGGGCCAAAGTACCGCCCGTTCTTTGCCAGTCCCGCCGGCGTAAATTAGAGTAGATCCCTTACCGGTGGGACCTGGTGGCGCGGGCGGACTCCGGGGTTCCTGGGGGGTCGCGGGGGGATCTGGCCCCGGGAGGTGCCCCCATGGTGGCCTGGCCCGCGGTAAGGGCCCACCGACCCGCGGGCGGGCCTGTGCCATGGATGGGAACGTTGGCAGCATTGCCCAGGTGCTGGCCGACGTGGCACAGACACAGAGGGAGGTGCCCCAGTTCCAGAAGAGATGGTGCAGTCACTGGCTGATGTGACACAAACTCAGAAGGTCATTGGGTGATGTGGCACAGTCCCAGATGGAGATGAACCACTCCGTGTGCTCCATGGTTGCGAGCGTGCGGACTCTGGTCAAGACCAGAGTGGGCCTCCAGGATTGGCAGTGCCAGGTGGTGGGGGAGCCTCAGGGGCTAGCTCCACTCATACCCCCATCATGGAGTAGCCCGGGGACCATCGGGGACCCTGAGGGAGGTGGAGGTGAGGGGCCCGTGCCGGTGACTCGTGCAGGAGAGGTGCCGGAACACCGCAGCACCTCGGACGGCCCCCTCCTCTCCCTGACCCATCTGGTGGACAGCAGGCAGAACAGGGCAGCACCACGCCACCTGGGACACCTGAGCAGCAGCCTGGCCCACCCAGGCCCGGTCGCACAGAAGACGCCCGCCAACGGGCACTCATGTCACAGGGCGGAAATCACAGCAGGCCACCGCCGCTCCTTTTGTTAAAATAAATTTTAGAGCAGCTAATTCATTTTTTCCAATTAAGGGGCAATTTAGCGTAGCCAATCCAGCTACCCTGCACATCTTTGGGTTATGGGGGTGAAACCCACACAAACACGGGGAGAATGTGCAAACTCCACACGAACATTGACCCAGAGCCGGAATCAAACCTCGGACCTCGGCACCGCGAGGCAGCTGTGCTAACCACTGCGCCACCGTGCTGCCCTGGGCCACATCCTCTACTGCTGCACCATTAGGGCCCATAAGGCCAGAAAAGTAGACACCAGTTAATTTGGCAAAGCTGCTGGGCACAGTTTAGTTACAGGGGCTCGGGCACAAATCTGTAAATATTTGTTCACACTAAACTCCTGTCACCACTGTTACAACCTGCTTTGGTGCTCAGTCTGATGGGTGTGAGGAGTGGGCTGGCCGGGGGGGCGGGGAATGGGCGGACGTTGGCGGGGATATGGGTGGATACTGTGGATGGCCCGTGGACCCCACCACAGCCACCATATGGATCCGATGGTACCATGTGATGGAATGGCCAGCCTGCATGCAGAAATCACCCAGGTGGATGGTGGAAGGTGCTCCTGTGGGCAGGATTCAGACATTGTTAAATGATACAGAACACCAGAGCTCATCACAGAGCGGGTTGTCATCATCCTCCATCCCATGTACCGGACCCGGTGATTACTGTCAACCTAGGACCCCCACGCCTTCAGGCGACAGGTACGTATCACAGAGGGGGTTGCAGGCGAGCGATGGCGGGGGATGGGAGGTGTGTGGTGGCGGGATTGAGGGAGTGGGGTGTGGTGGTATGCTGTGTCCGTGTCCCTGGCCTGTTTCCCCCCCCCCCCCCCCCACCCCCCCTCCCCCAGCCCCTAGTCGGTGAACGTGACGACGATCAGAGCGTCCCAGGTACATTGGCCAAGGCGCACACATCGTGCAGCCTCCCGTGCCTGCCTGGGCTCCATGTTCTGCCCACTCTTGCCTGAAGTTCCTCCTCCTCCAGCACACCCTCCCTCTGCTGCGCTATGTTGTGGAGGACAGAACAGGCCACCACGCTGCGGGCAACCCTCTCAGTATCCAGAACGGTCCAGGCACCTGAACCGCATCGTCAGGAGGCCGAAGCATCACTCGATCACACCCCTGGTCGCTGCATGAACATTCTAGCAGTTCTTCACATCGGTCTGTGGCCTCTGGATAGGCGGCAGCAGTCCTGACCGCAGCGGATAATCCCTGTCACCCAGGAGCGAACGCCCCAGACGGGATGGCGACTCGAACATGTCAGGAATCTTAGAGTGCGCCAGGATGAGGGCATCTTGCACACTGCCCGGGTATCAGGCAGAGACATGCATGATGCACAGCTGATGATCAGACACCAGCTGCACGTCCATTGAGTGGAACCCCATTCGGTTTGTGTAGAACGGCTTGCCATCAGCCGGTGCTCAAAGGTGGATCATGCATCGAGTTGATCAACCCCTAGGCCCGGGACTTCCCGTCGATGGTGGCGAACCCCGCTGTTCGGGCATCCTGGTGGGCTCGTTCTACATTGAAGTGGATGCATTGATCCGCCTGGACATATAGGGCCTCCATGATGGCGCGGATGCACCTGCGCACCGAGGTCTGGACAATCTAACACATTGTGGGGTCAGAGGGCAAGTCAGCAGTAAGGGATTCCCCTCAGTATCATAGGAAACCTCACCTTCTCACCCTTTACACTTGCAGAACAAAATGGTTCACAATTCCAACAAAAGATCCAAGACATGGGGGTGTAGATCTGTTCGCTGACTGAAGCAGAGCCGGAAGCCCTGAAGCTAGCAGGAGGTGGTTTATCAATATCTGACACTGAGTTTGGATTGGCGGGCACGGAGAGTAGGAAGACTTGCGATTATGCATCTTCTCCGACTATGTCACAGCCTTCTCCAACCGTACTGTTTGGTGTCCCTGGACAACCCTTCAGGTGCCCTTTAGTCAATGGGAAGCAGGATGATGCCATGTTGCACCATAGGCTAGGGAGATGCAACCTGACGCACGTGAAGGTTCTTCTCAATACACTCCAAGTTTTGTCAGTGGATCCCTGGCCCCACTGCTAGTCCAGATTTCTTCAGTGGCATTGGCCCCAGATGACTCGCCTGCACTTGCGCAAGAGTGCTATGTGTGCCCTCGGCCAGCCTGGGCTGCATCAAAGGCCTCAGGAAGAGAGAGCTGCAGCCTGTTCCCACTACATCTGCAGATGTTGGGGATGGACCTCATTACAGCACTCAAAAAATTTCCAGAAGTTCAGTTTTACACTGTAATGGTGTTTTGCTTTTGGTCTTTTATGGAATCTAGGCATCGTTGGCTAGCCCAGTATTTACTGCCCATCCCTAATTGCCCTTGTGAAACTGGTGGTGAGCTGCCTTTTGAACCTCTGCATGTTGTGTAGGTACACCCACAGTGCTGTTAAGAAAGGAGTTTCAGGATTTTGACCCAGTGACATTGAAGGAACAGTGATAAATTTCCAAATCAGGGAACTTGCAAGTGGTGGTGTTTCCTTGCATCTGCTACCTTGTCCTAGGTGGTAGAGGTTGCAGGTTTACAAGGTGCTGTCCAAGGAACCTTGGTGAGTTGCTGCAGTGCATATTGTGGATGGTACACTGTTGCCACTATGCAGTGGTGGTGGAGGGAGTGGAAGTGGTTGATGGGGTCTCAATCAAGCCGGCTGCTTTGCCTTGGATGGTGTCGAGCTTCTTCAGTGTTGTTGGAGCAGCACTCATCCAGGAAGGTGGAGAGTTCTATGCAGGCCTTCTCGAACCTTTTTTCTTGCTCATACAGTTGTAGATATTAAATCATCTGTTGAAAGAGACTACCATGTCTACCACTTGTAAATGTGTCACCCACAGATTGTAGCTAATGGGAGCTATTGCACATGCTAATGAGGTACATCTACATGAACGCAAAACAATTGTCACCATCTTCTCTACTTCAGAATAATTAATGACGCAATGTTATATTGACGTACTGTCTATTCCAAACATGATGCTTGCGCTGCAAGGTTGAATACAGCTGTGTCTTTTACTTATTCATTTTAAATGCAATGAATTGTCCTGCTTATGGCTGAAAAGTATTTTTCGGGAATAACTGGAGATGAGGTAAGGTACAGTTGAAGCATCCCACACATTTAATAATAATTGAATAATGAATCCACCATGCCAGCTTCAAGGGGGAAAGCATTATAGAGCACCTTCAATGGGTATTTAGCTCAAATAGAGTTTTGGATTGAAACATGATGAAACTGAAAACTCAGTATAATTATCTCACCACTAAGTAGTTTTCCTTACCTTTCCCAGGTACATGCAAACTTGATTCAATCTTGTCGTTGAATTGAGATGTTATTGAAAAATTGATATTAGAAAGTTGAATATTGTCAGCAAAATATGGGTTGTGGTTTATCAGACCTGTATTCAGATCCCTCTCAGTCAAATTAACATGTACGCTCACTCCTGCCTCCAATTAAGAATTCCATTTGCAATGTAAATTCATCAACACAGCAGGCCTAACTTATTTCTAAATGCTACTTGTGGAAACATTGGCATGAAAGAATCAATTAATACACAAAGACAAGGAATAACTGCCAAATTAGTTGTAATTTCATTACTCTCCTGAACATTGATCAGAAATTTCCCAACTGAACATCTACTTCCAACAGAGAGAAAGTTTTAAAAAAAAAGTCAAACTAGTGACAATTCTAAGTAAAGCTGACAGGACATTTATCTTAAAAAATGTAACAAAAGCCAATACGTTAGGGGTATTCGTGTCCTACGTAAGAGACCTTCAGAAATCAAGTCACTTATTGTAAGTGGTGCATAACTAAAGTAAAACTTCCAATGCACACAATTCTAGACAATTGCATTAGGGGGCACTCTCGGCTCAGAACAATCTTCAAGTTTGTCATTGCTTTCCCCCTTTTTGAATGAGATCAATACATTTTTAATACATTTTCAAATGGCTTTGTGCCCTCTCGAGCTTTAGTTCTCTTTTTGTTGTCTTGAAGTTTTCCTCAATTCATATACGTTCCATTTGCTTTTTCTTCTCTTTTATGCCTTTCATCTTGTTTTTCATACTTTCTATTCCTCTTGTATTTTGCATTCTTGGCTCATCCTTTATTCCCTCACCCTTGCCAGTTCTTGGTTTGCCTGTCTTTCTGTCTATTTTACTCTTCCTGTGATCTCTTTCTTGGTCCTTCATCTTCCGCTGGTGATCTGGAAGCACATCACTGTTTACATATCTGATCAGCCGTCTGCAGCTCAAGCAGTTTGCAAAGCTGAGCTGGCCAAAATAATAAAGTGTAGGACAATGATAATAAAGTTTCTCCATCTGAAGCCACCACCTCTTTAGGTTCTTGCTTACTAAAGGTTCTTGCGCAACTTGTGGAACTGACTGGTGAGGACAGTAAAAGTGATGTCATAGAATTCCTGCAGTGCAGGAGGAGGCCATTCAGCCCATCAAGTCTGCAACGACCCTCTGAACGAGCACCCTACCTAGACCCACTCACCCTCCCGAACCCCGCAACCACATCTAACCCTGCACATCTTTGGACACTAAGGGGCAATTTAACATGACCACCCACCTAACTGGAACATCTTTGTAAGGGAACCAGAACACCAGGAAGAAACCCACGCAGGCACGAGGAGAAAGTGCAAACTCCACAGTCAGCCAAGGCCAGAATTGAGCCTGGGTCCCTGGTGCTGTGAGATAGTAGTGCTAACCACTCTGCCACCATCAGGAGAAGGTAGAGTCTGAAAAGGGATAGGGAAGTTAATTGAGTGAGCGAAAATTTGGCAGATAGATTATAATGTGGGAAAATGTGAACTTGCCCAAACTGGCAGGAAGCATAGAAAAGCAGTATACAATTTAATTGAGAGACTCTGCAGAACTTAATGGTACAGTTTCTTGGCCTTTTGATTAAGATCAAGTTTAAGGTCAAGCATGATTAGGTGTCAGCCAGTTCTTGTCAGCTTGGATCTAATATGTCCTCTTTTGTGGGGACCATGAATTAATTAAATTTGAATATGAATTGGTTTTTGGAGCAGGAAAGGAGATGGACTAAAGTATTGCCCAATCCATCCCGCATATTGGGCGAAATTCTCCAACCCCACGCAGGGTCGGAGAATCGGCCGGCGGCGCCGATATTGCCGCTCCTGCCATGTTAAAGATTCACCCACCCGCCATAAAACGGCGTTCTTCAAATCCCGCCGGCCGCCTCGGATAACGGTTGGCGCCGGCGGGATGCGCTGTGAATTATAAAGGCAGAACCCAGAAACTTAGCCAAAAGTTTTTCCCTCTCTCTCCGTGCGTTTTTCCTGTTGTTGTGAAACTGACCTGAAATCACAGAGGCTGAAGCAGAAATAGACATATCCAGACACATCTCCCACCCCGGGATCCCAGCATTTCCCTCTGAATTCTAACCAGGCAATATTCCTGGGTTTAGGCAGATTGCAATATACTCACCAAAGCCCTGCTCTCAGCCAGAGGACGGACGGGACTCCCTCTCTCTGTCTCTCTCTCTCTGTCTGTCCCCACAATCTCCCTCTCTCTCTCTCTCTCTCTCTCTCAAACAAAGACAAGGCAGCTGGGAGGAAGGGGAGCCTTGAGGAAGATCTGCTGATGCCCCCATCCAATGGATGCCCGGGGCCAACGCACCGTCGCCCCCCCTCTGCACGCCGCTGCCCCCTACCCCTACCCCCTACCCCTACCCCCCCACCCCTACCCCTACCCCTAACCCCCTACCCCTACCCCCACCCACCCACCCCAACCCCTACCCCCCTCCCCCACCCCTACCCCCCTCCAACGCCGGGCGGCATTGATGATGTCGCCCGACGTCAACCGACGCGCCACTTCCGCAGCGGGTGAAACTGACGCGTACAGCGTCACTCCGTTGCTGGCCCTTTCGGGACGGGAGATTTAGGGCTTATAAGCGGGCCCCGACGCCGGAGTCACCAGCGCCGTTTTTGACCGCCGGTCAAGGGCGTCACGAAGGTGTTCGGTGAATTTCACCCAATGTCTTTGTAACTCTGAGAAAATGTAACTCTGATAAAGGAATTTTTAAAAAAAAGTCAATGGTGCAGCGAGATCTGGGTATCCTGGTACATAAGTTACAAAAAGGTAGTATGTAGATACAGCAAGCGATTAGGAAGGCAAATGAAATGTTGGCTTTATTGCAAAGTTAATGAAATATAAAAATAAGCAAGTCTTACTGCAGCTGTGCAGGGCCTTGATGAAACCAAATCGGCAATGCTGCATTAGATTCTCTGCTGTCTGACGTCAGCAGACAGACCCGCGGTCAGGCGGAGAATCCAGTAGCGTAAAAAAAAGGGGATCTTCGCCCGTTGCTCTGATGCCTCGCTGGCGGCCGTCTCTAGGTTCATTCTCCGTGCCAGCAGGAGGATGCCAAAAGCTCAAACTGACCTATTTTCATCCTATGAATGAACTGGACAATGGATTTGCTACACTTGCGTGATTCTCCAGTCCTTTGGACTGGGTTTCACATGGGCATGGATTGATGCAGGCATTGAAATGTGCTCAGTCCACTTCAAATTACCCCAGAATAGCAGATTTGCTCAAAAGCTGGAAGCAACAGATTAAGCAAACCATTCCGCTTTGAAATACATTTAAATCATTGCGATGCTTTGCTCGATGACACACCCGGTGGTCATGGGACTCTGGTTGCAGCTTTCCTCAGCCTCATTGGTGTGATGCCTCACAAGTCGTGTTCAAAGGAGGTGTCATTGGTCTCCAATGATCCTGCTGTTAAATCTACTCCTGGTACAAACACATCTGGAATATTGTGAAAATGTGGTCTGAATCCATCAGGGCAGTTTTATATTCAGGTCTGGGGGATAATGTTCACTGTATTATGTTCAGGTCTGGGGGATAATGTTCACTGTATTATATTCAGGTCTGGGGGGCATAATGTTCACTGTTTTATAGTCGGGTCTGGGAAGGGATAATGTTCACTGCTTCATATTCGGGTCGGGGGAGGTTAATGATGGCACGGCAGCACAGTGGTTAGCACCATTGCTACACAGCGCCAGGGTCCCAGGTTCAATTCCGTTTGGGTACTGTCTGTGTGGTTACTGCACGTTCTCCCTGTGTCTGCATGGGTTTCCTCTGGGTGCTCCGGTTTCCTCCCACAAGTCCCGAAAGACGTGCTTGTTAGATGAATTGGTCATCCTGAATGGTCCCTTTGTATATCCGAACAGACGCCGACCGGATTGCGGTGACTAGCGGCTTTTCACAGTAACTTCATTGCAATGTTAATGTAATCCTACTTGTGACAATAATAAAGATTATTATTATTTTGTCACCGTGGCTTCGACGTGGTGGGCCTCACGATGGGCCAAGGGGTATGTCTTTAAGGTAGGTGCCCCCAAAGTCCATCGGATGGCCTCCCCCAAACTGCAAATCCTGCCCATCCCACCATCACCTGATCCCCCACCAGACCCCTCCCAATCAGACCCTCCCCACCAGACCCACCCCACCAGACGCTCCCCATTAGACTCCCCTCCAGGCACCCCCTCCAGATGCCCCCTCCAGAAACCCCCACTAGACACCCCCACCAGAGACTCCCATAAATTCCCATAACAGCGACCCCACCAGAGACCCCATTATGCTGAAGAAAACAGGAAGTGAAAGCACTTCATTGCTCTTGATGTGGTCATGCAACCTCATTGCAGTGTTAATGTAAGCCGACTTGAGACAATCATAAAGATTACATGATGTGGCGATGCCGGCGTTGGATTGGGGTGGGCACAATAAGACTTCTTCCAACACCAGGTTAAAATCCTACAGGTTTATTTGGAAGCACAAGCTTTCGGAGAGATGCTCCTTCACCCGGTGAGTTTTGAAACATATAAGAGCTAAGGGGACTTGATAGGGTGGACATCACGAGGATAATTCCACTTATGTGGATGACTAGAACTACGGTACA